>NW_012026915.1:381357-493877 GCF_000956235.1 Wasmannia auropunctata
TATATATATATATATATATATATGGAAGAAATAATCGATTTTCATAATGTTTGTGTTAAATAGGACTCTGGCTTCTAAAATACTCCATCATTTCAAACTTTCAAGAGATTTGTGATTAAAATTATTAGAAAAGAAATTTAATTTTATCATATTCTTCACAATTACGGCACGTAACGTTTTAGAAAAATTTTATTCTATGTAAAATAAAGTAGATCACACAATAAAGTAGAACACTTTTTACGTGATTCTGCAAGTTGCACTAATTCGAATTAAATTTAAAAAATTGCAAATTCAATCTTCGACAGATTGTCAATTTAGGTACAATTTTTTTTACAATGCGACAGAATTTAATCACGGAAATTTTAATAATTTTAATTTTAACAATGTGGCATTAATTTCAAATAATAATTTTCACAATGTAATTTTTTTCATAGTTATAGATTCTAACAAGATATTTAGTTTTGAATAGAATAGATATCTTTTAACCTGTTATGTAGTATAGTTATGGTAATTGCATTTAAAGAAAACGCCTTTTTTTTATAATTTAAATTTTAAATTTTTTAAAATTGTAATATAAAGCATTTCTTGAATCAAGATGAAGATTTTGAGCATAAAATTCACAAGGAACTATTATTTTTTGACTTTTTTCTTGATATTACATTATTCCTGATCACGCGTAAGATGCGGAAATAATCCTTACAAATTATACATATCTATCTTACATCCATACGCTTGTCGCAATGCTCATAGAGCATGCAAAGACATTGCTTCCTGATCATTTTCCTAATCTCAAGATTATGTACGATCTCTTGTTACGCGTACATTTTTTTTTACAGGGATTACTACTCCCATCTCGCTTTTCTGTCTATTTCTGCTTGATACGCCGGAAACACGTACACGGATGAAAGTAGAAGGATTCGTGAGCGGTACGGTCATGAAGTACCATCACGCGATGGTATGCTGGATACGCATAAACCCAGCCGAGCGTATAGAGCAGTTGATAATTACCGCGTGTATGTACTTCTGTACGCGAGAAGGCGCGGAGAATGGAAAATCTCGTAGGCAAGAAGCATCAATGACGCACCACAAAGTGCTTTCGTTATTATTTTTTTCCAAGCGGTCCGATCGACAAGTCACAGGAATCCAGTTTACGGCAAGGACTTCCTGTGCGTTATGCAGCTGCTGTCGACACAGCAATTGCAGCCGCAAAGAATTTCTCTGCACGGCCGCAGATCATTCTCGCGGAAAGAGAGAAGGGCGACGATCACGTGAGTAAGAGTGAAAGTTTGGCGAGGCATGCCCCGTAAATTATCGGCGCGATCCGAGTCCTTCATATAATAAAAGGATGATCAACTTTTAATTCATGTAAAATGAATCTTAGGCGAGCCCTATTACGCACTTTGTTCGTTTTGTTTAATCAACCGTGTTCTCGACGTGGCGGAAAAACGATTATATAAATTTCCCGAACGTGTCGCAAAAACATCCTCGCTTCTGTTATGTGTTAGCAACATCTCCCAGACCACGTCTATTATTTCGATATTAGAAGGTACCTCGGTATTAGAATCACTATAGTGGTCACGTGGGATATGAATTAGAATTGCTTAGGTAATCCCATACTGCGCAACCTCATCGTACCTTCTAATGACGCTTGACCGCAAGGTTAATAACTGGAGAACACGTAAATCTATCTTCGTTTCCCTAAGATCGGCCTAACTGTACGCGGAGCAGTAATCAAGGAGGGGAAAGGGAGGAGGGAGAGAGGGGGAGGGGTTCAAGAATCTAATGTTTTATTCATGAGTCTTGAAGTCTCGGACTATAAGAGATTTTAAAAGCTTTTTTCGATTAACCAATTTTAAATAATTCTAGGAGTGTCTCGCCAAAATCCATTAATTTAGCCCTCGGGCATCCCCGCTCGCACATCTGCAATCCGACCTCCAAGGATGGTCTCGCGAACGAACATCTGCTCGGGACTAACAGTATACATAACCGTATTGAGATTATGCAAGGCTAGCCGATAGTCGGTGGATGGTAATGGCAGATGCTTTACGCCAGTAAACGTAATATTAGTCGACGTTGCGGCGGTTGATGGTGCATGGCGAGGCCTAACGGTGGAACCACTATAACGCCCCGTAATAGTGATTCGCTTCTTCTAGGCATCCTTGGAACTTGGTGCCATGTGGAGCAGCGGTGCGCCAAGGTATTCGATAATTGATGATGCATCTTGAATGAAGGCGATATCTCATTGAAACGATATGATATCTTACACGCAGGGCGCCTTTTGTTGAAACGCATTTTCTCTGAACTGCAGACTCTTCGGCCAATTTTCAAGTTAATTTTTCCTCGAAGGAAAAATAATTTGTTAAATTGGAGAATATAATTTATCAATTTTTAATTTTTACTTTCAAACTAGGATTTTTATCAAAGTAAAGTCTATTAAACTTGAAATTAGCTATTAATTAAAGAATATGATTTTATTCTTTTTTGTTTCTTACTAAAGTCTTCAGCTATCAAAAAAGCCTTTCTATCTTTTATTTACACAACAGTTTTTGGATACTTCAGTATTTTAATTTAAAAAAAGCAGAAAAAAATTGATCAAAAAATTTGCAGAAGTGCACTTGGCAAGAAATATATCCATTTATATGAAGTGTAAGAATATCTATTAAACTGCTGATGCATGCAATTGAGATTTATAAATGGCGTAGCTAAATAACTTTTAACTGGGAGTAATTATCGAGAGACCGACGATAACTTTCTCGATGTTCATAGAAATTCCCGGCAGCTTGTACGATTCAGGTAACATTATTTCCTGCGATTTACGAACCGTGCACGTGTCTGGACGGAACTTGTAATTCGGTTTTACGAACAGAGGCGATTTCGTTTCCGACATTCGATCTGTATGCTTAACGAACAACCGTGTTCCTTCCCCATATCGTGAAGGACTATTCCGTATATACCGACTCCTCGATCACGCGAGTAATTGTTCGATTGGATTGTTCCGCGTTCGACGAGGACACGGTGCGTGACTTTATTGGCGCTATATCTTTATCCCGCCGCCGCAACGACGTGTGGCGCAATAAAAGCCTCTTCTCTTTTCCCGGTGAGAAAACGGGAAGAGGAAAATAGCCTGCGTGCCGCGCGGAATCGACGGATCGGTTATTAATGACTTTAATGGCGCGCGCGATTCTTTATAGGAAATGTCACGGTAATCTTGTACACGAGCCACGGCCACACAATCACGCAGAACTCACGGCGAAGAAACTCCTGCACTCTACTGTTCCCTTCAAAATTACGTATAACGAATCGCGAATTGCCTTGTTTATGTTTCCACAGTAGCGAGAGAATTTCTTTGCCCATTACAAATTGCTCATTACCGTGATAACTTCTGGGCTCTTCGTAATTTACAGCTGTAATTTAATTATTTGTAATTTCCCTTTGCAATATTACGATAGATTTCTAAGTCGAACGCGGCTTTTTGTCAAGAGAGAAATCGTACTGATCTAATCGAGAGAAAAATATGATATTTTTAAAGCAACAAAGGCAAGATTAAACCTGTTTCCGTAAAGATATCGGCAGTTTCTTTTCCTGCATTGCATAACGTTTGTTGAAATTAACATAAAACGAAAAGCAGAAGAGAGGAAAAGAGATAGAGAGAAGAAGCAATTCTAGAGAAGAAATTATTCTTCGCTCATTTCCCTTCTCATCGTCCTTCAATCTTTTTTTCTTTCTCTATAGCTTGATCACGTCACTGTTGTTTATGCGGATAGAGAAACCGGCCATTATCGCTTAATTATTCAATTCCTCGATTCGCGCGCGTGGTTGCTTACAGGAAAGATTTTTCGCAGAGGCGCGATTACGGGAAGGGGAGATGTGGACGCGCGAACAATAATTTCTCCAGAAGAATCTCGGCGGTATGGCATTCGAAAATCACTTGTTAAGTCAGTCGGCCAGCGCCGACACGAATACTTCGGGAGACGGGGTCTTCTCGATCCGGAGAGTGAGAGAGAGAGAGAGAGAGAGAGAGAGAGAGAGAAGAAGAAGAAAGGAGAGAGAAGAGTTACACGTCTCCTCTGCGATCGCGGCATCCCTCACCGCGCTGGCGAATGTAGGTCCTCGGGTCGGCACCTATAATGCGAACCTCCTACCTCGACTGCTGCCTCATACAGCAAACACTCTTCGGGAACAGTACACTTCTCCCTCTCCTTTTAACCCCACCAACCTTCGGAGTTCATTGAGAGCACGATAACAGGTGTCCCGCATACCGCACAGTAAGCGCAGTTATAAGGACAAGTGTCCTAGTGTCATGCTTTTTTCCCAATATTGACGTTATTGTCATGAATATGGAGATTTGATTTGAGAATGGACCGATATTGATTCGCGTGAAAATGGCCATCAACGAATCACGACTCCGCAAAAAATGTCGAGAGATGTTGCGCATCATTGACAATTCTAATGTTCAAATCTCTCTGTTCTCGCATGTAACACGATGCAGTGCGACTTTAATCGAATTCGCTTATAAGCTGGAATGAATCTACATGTTTTACTCTTAAATATTTTTGTACATTTTTGTTCATCTATAATTGCTGTCAAGACAGCAGTGTCGATACCACTGTTGAACTTATATTTGACTTAATGTTATCTTGTACGTCTGTCTACGTCTCGTCTGTCAATCTAAGGCAACAGTGTTTTCCATAACAGTACGCGCTACATCTGCCCAATGCAGCTACGACAGTTAACGGGTATACCGGATATACCGGGTATATATCGATCGGTGGCACGAGCCGTAGAAGGTGAAGAAGGCGAAGAAGGCAAAGAAGAAAGATATGCCGGATCTATCTTGACCTGCTGCAAGTCATAGTTTTTCTTTATAATTCAAAGATCAACACGTTAAAGATCCATTTGTTCGATCGTTTTTTTATCCTCGCCAATCTTTAAGAACATATTGTCAGCACGGCGTAATGCAGGTTACGAAGATTACAGAACAGGTCCGCGAAAGTTCGCCGTTGTGGATGGCACAAGACGGACCCGGGCTGGCTGAAGAGTCGGTCGCGAGGAGGTTTCTTTGGTGCCGCATGTCCCGGAGCGGCTGGCCGACCAACCGAGAGCGCCAGGAGACGAAGAAGAAGAGGAAGAAGAAGGAGCGGGAAAAGGAGTCGAGAGGGTAGGGAGAGAACGGCGAAGAGGGGTCCTACCCGCTCTTCGCCTCTGGCCTCTCTCTCTCTTGATACACCTTTCTCCGGTTCCCCAACACCCGGCGGCGGGCCTTGGTTCCCCTTCAGTCCTCACCGGGACACAGACAAAGTTACGCACCCGGAGAAAGGTCAATCGGTCGGCCGCTCCGTCGCACGGAGCTCTCGTTATTCTTACCCGGTGTAAAGAGGTGTTTTTATTTTATCATACGGCGATACCGTTTGGAATCATCAGTCTGTCGGTCGCTCCTTTCGTATTTTTTTCTTTCCTTAATCTATCTTATTTCCACTTGTTTCTTGCGTCACGTTTTTCCGCAATACTAATCGGAGGTCGCGGAAGTTGGTCGCGAGGTGTTCGCCGGAACTGCCGCCCCGAGATCGCTTTGGTGCTCATGTAACGGACAAGTCAGTACCGATACGACAGCGCGGGAGATTGGTTTACGTGAGAGAGTGCGCGTCTTCCTCGTGACTTTGGGCTAATTCAAAGTGCTGTCGCTCCGAGGGACCTCGAACAGATGGGCGACGACATGTGGAGGCTTTGGTTTACGAAATTACTTCTGCCTATAGCGTTTCTGCTGATAATCACGGTCCAGACGCGATCCGAGGGTGAGTTTGACGTTAAAATTTTTGAATGCCAGAGAACTGATACAGCAAAAAGTGTATTAAATGATAGAAATAATAAAAAGTGTTTTAAGTAATAGAAATAAAATAATAGATGCAAAATGAAGTAGACTGGGATTTTAATCAAACACGTAAAGCTGTATGAAGTTCATAAAGTTGTATAAAGCTGTATGAATTGTTTTGCAAGTGCAATAAACAATCGCGTTGTCCGAGCGCGTGTAATTATCGTAGGTAATAATCGTACGCGTAAATGTCACGTTGCGTATTTTATGGGATTTGTTTAACTTTCATTCTATCGGCCTTTAATCAATTCATTACAGCGAAGTCGACGCGTTTGACTAACGATCAACAACGGCCAGACGAGTAAATCTACTCTACTCGTCGTAACACGGAAACGGCGCGTGCACGTGATAATTTCTTTTGTAACACCTGTTCTTCCGCGTTCACCTGAGAGATAATGCGGCGTTTTCCATTAACAGGACATCTACCCGTACACACGACTTGTGCAACGCTAGGCTCGGCAGAAACGAGCCGACGCGTGACTAGTTCTTTTTTTCTTCTCGCTCGCAATTAAAAATGTGCGCGATGTAACGAACGAAAAATTAAGAAGCGGCAGCTCTTCAGTGCCTGTTTTTATGAATGAAACGCATGAGGTGAGGTCTGACGTTTTTATATGCGTCCCGCGTCAAAATACGCGTAGATAAAAGTTCCCAAAGAATTGCAAGTTCTCTGTGTGTGTAACTGTGTGTGATTCTTTTATAGAATCTCCATAAAAGAACATTCTTTCTCGTTATTGTAAAAATAAAAAATTTAAAGACCCACGCGGTTTTTATATCGGAGATGTTATCGATGGTAATTTTTAATTAACGTAAAACCGGTAATTGTGCAAATTTACGGAAACACATTGGAGGCATCACTTACGCTTTATGTGTTATAAACCGCATAACGGTTTGCGCGGCTTATGGTGCTCAGTAGCGTGTACTTTATACAAGCATCCGCTCGCTCGATACCGCGATCTAGTATCGGTGATCCAGACAAACCTATACGTTTCTCTGGTTGTGCCCCCGAAAAGCGCCGTTATTGCGCTGCATTTCGAAGCCTGATTTTCCGGTTATCACCTATCGGCGTATTTAAATCGGCGTTTCCTTTTATTCTCATCACATAACGTTATTAAGCTGTTATTAAACGATTCTTCACATTAACAACATATCATCGTACGTTTGTATAATTAGAAATGCGATATGCGCGATGATTTATATGTCGAATATATTTACCGATCTTATATTTATCTGTACTACCAATCGTGTGTATTGCTTGTACGTTTAAATTGCAATAAAATTTAATGAGGTAGCGAATCAAAAACCGCGAGATCTGATTTTTAAAAATTCCATTACGATTCTGTAATCGATCAGACGAGGGCACCTTCAGTCAAATATCTTCGAGTGAAATCAGTTATATAAAGTATTTCTGTCGATGATGCAGACGCGCATTGGTTTTCGTCCACTTGGACGCGAACGAGTCGGAGACGATCGAGATCGAGATTGGGATCGGGGATCGAGCGAGCAGGGCGCGTTATCCTGAGCATTTTTATCGGTGGCGGTTGGCCTTGCGGACATTAGTTCTGCGAGCGGCTCTCACATTCACTCCTGCGAAATAGGAGAGATCGAGGGACCAAAGATCTCCTCTAACGAGAGTCTCTCGATTCCGATAGATCGCGAGAGTCACATTCGCGGTGCTCCTGAATATGAAATACGATCCTGCGTAATAAATCCGCATGGAAAACTTCATGACTTAAATCATAGGTATCAGAGAGGAAGAGAAAGAGAGAGTTTGCAGAATTTTTCGCTGAAGTCATAAAAGTAACGATATCTTGTCTTTAATGATAAATTACAGAGTGAACGAATCAAAATCTCGAATTATAAAAACATTGTCGAGATTCGCATTAACGGATCTGCCGTTAATTTATTTTTCACAATATTCAAGAGATTAGCATTTTTTTTTCGAGGAATCTACGTGCGTCTAGCGCGTCAAGTAATTTCCTCAAGATAGCAGAGTGTTTTTTTTCTACGACTGAGATTTCTCTACGGAAAACGCGACGTGGATCCTAGACGACAGATAGCAATAAGATTTATGGCGCAATTCGGGTGGCGAACGAAATGACCACTCGTTTGCGAATGATTTTCCACCGGCTAAATCATTCTCGAGGCGTTCAATGAAACGCACGGCGAAATTTACGACTAGGCGCAAATCGCCGGTTATAGTCGAATGGCGAATGAATAGGTATTCTATTTGATACTTCCGGTACTTTGCTCTTGCAATCTTGAGAAATTCCGTATTTGCTATAATTCTATTTCTACGTAATACTTAAGAATAAATAATAGCGTGATAATGTAACGGCAAACTTTTCCTTATGTAAGCATTTATATTCCGATTCCACGTCGATCGTTTGATTTACGACGAAATGCAAATTGCCGAGATTGGGTAATTGCGACGACTGCTGGCGCAATTCCCATCGACGCCGAGAAAAATTTAACGCGTAGTTCGTCTTGCAATTGAAGACGCCTGTAGGGACGGTACAGATTTCGTCAAAGCAAAACGCCGCCTACGTGCAGCATCAAGTTTCACGCAAAGGGAAAGTGTGTAAAATAACAATGAACGTATCTCATTGGAAAGCTCACAATCAGTCATGAGTACTAGTACGAGCGGTTCTAAATTGAAATTGCTGCCTTTTTTTGTTAGCCTTGGGAGAATATTCAGATATTGAGAACACGGTCAAAGGAAAGACGGTGTAACGCGGTAAAAGGAGAGACTCTTACAAATTTTCTTCTCCGAATGTATGTCTTAATCATAAATTTCTTTTCATCTTTATGGAATCTTTGTCCGTTAAAATCACCTATTTTCGTCTGAGTTGTTTTCTATCTTTCATTTTAAAAAATTCGATTTCGGTCATGCGCGTGGTATCCAGCGGATTCCCGAGCGAACAGGATATTAGTGCGGAATGTCTTCCTGGACCTCTATTCTCCTAACGTTCATTACTATACGCTCTCGTATGCCGGACTTTCTCCGTTCACAGTAGAAAAACAGGGCGGCGTCCGTGCCGCGATGTTGACGCGTGCTGCAGAAACAGCTTCCAGCGTATGGAATCGTTTTGCGCAATCGTCGACGACGCCGTGTAAGGGATGAATTCCTTCGACGCAGTTTCCATTTTATTTATGAGCGCGTGCCGTAATAACGTTAGACAGGTGTGCATATATAGGGTGTCACTAGGTGACCACTTTCTTTAAATCGACCAGATTCTTCGGACAATTCTGAGTTGATCCTGCTTTAAAATGTCAAGGCAGCTCATCGTTTATCGTAGCTTTCCAATTTCAACATTTCCTACATATACATTTCCAACTTTCCAATACATTACATATCTTCGTAACTAAGCTTCAAATTAAAATTGAACGAAAGGAATACGCTTTTGTTACGTTTTCCTTTCTTTTGAAGCTTAGATTCAGAATTCTTTCTCGGAAAGCTTTCGTTTTCTATTATTTATATAACTTGCAAACTACAGACGTCTCAACGTTTTTATAAAGCGAAGAGTGACTTAAAGAAAATATGTTTAATAAGGAACACCCTATGACGACGTCCTTACATACGTTCAACATTGCAACGGCGGACGTTCTTTTGCGTGTGTCCGCCTGATACCGGTTCAGTCAGTCACGAAGTTATGGTTGTTCCATTCAACGCGCAACGCTGAGAGATAACCACAATTTTTTTTTAACATAACTTGCTAAAGAGAAGTTTCGCTATAAGGAATAGAACAAAACGCTTTTCTTTGGAGAACATTGAAAAATTAATTTTTAACTCTTGCTCCAAAAATCAACGAAAAATCAATAATTCATAATTTCGTAATTTACTGTATAACTTATACTTTATAAGTCTATCAGTGACATTATATATTTGTCATGCTCTCGTCGAAGTAACAGTGAAACGAACCGTATTTTCTTCAAGGACGAGATAAATTCGAAAGGGATGTTGGGTCACGGTCACCGTCTGTAAATGTCCTTACGACGTTCAGTGCACCACGTCGATGACGTTAATTCAATAGCTACTTGCGCCATTTATTAATGCAAATTATCCAGTGTCGCAGCTATTTTTGTCACAGTCACGCGTGTTTCTTGCAGCAAAGGAAAATCGATATAGCGCGAGCGCATTACGCGCGCGCGATATGCCAGAAATAATCGCGCTTCATTCTCGTTTTTACAATTCCAAATCGCGCGCTGAACCGACAGCGGTAACGAGAGGCGCGGAAGTTACTCGTAACTGCACGCACCGAGCTGCAAGCACCGCCAGCTCAACGTAACGATCGCGCATTCATTTTTTGTGGCTCGTGCACGTGCGCTGTTTTATCAGGAAGTACGAATCTCGACGCGGCAGGAAGTCGCGATGGATACTTGCGGTTCTTCAACCGCCTCGCCGTGTTACGTCCGAGGAGGGAGAAAAGAGGTGCCGGAGGTGGGTCTTGGCGATCCACGAAAGTGGACACGTGGGTACATCATCTGTCCGAGAGCTCCGGGCGATGAAAGTCAGCATTCCCTCGAGAGTATCGAGACCTCGGCTCGGGGCCTAATTTCACGAGCTCATCGCTTGCACGCGCGCGCGCGCGCAAGTCGTGAGAAAAACCGGCATCGTACTCCTTTTTCCTTCGAAAGGAGACTTTATTTTCACTTCGATGAGACACGATGGAACTCTTCCTTTTCAATGGTGAAAAGATTTGTCGGTTCGAGAGGATTTCATTAGCTTAATACGCGATATTCACTTAGTCGGTCAAAAGTTTTCAAACACCACTAAAATTAGCAACTCAACATTAAGTGAAATAAACAGTTGATGGTATCTTGAACTGTCGACTTTGAGATCTGCATTTTTTCTTCGCTATTTGACGAGCGGAGAACTTTTCTTTATGAAAAGCGTTAATAACAGCCGTGATCTAAAATCAATTTCCTTCCCATACCTTGAAAAGTAATCGAAAGAGGCGTAACAAGTGAACTAATTCCTATAAATTTTCAAAATATGCTTCGGAAGTTCTTTAAATAGCAAATAATTTTAATTATTATGTTTACTTCTGGAGATATTTACATGTATCTCGCATCGTACAACAATTGAAAAACATTTGAATGTGCCTACACAGATCTAGTAACGCTGAGTTAAAAATGTTAATCCTCCGATGAAATATCGGCAATAATTGAAATAACATTTACAAAACTGCGTAAAACAATATTTAAATAGCTAAAATTTTTAAAAATTTAAGAAACTATATTGACGCATTTGCCGATATATAATGCATGTTATGATGTTGAGGCGTAGTTAAAGTCGGGAAATTCACGTGTTCGGAAATTTTTAACCGACAATGTATACGGAATTTAATTAAGCACGTATTAAAAGAATTACATATTAGAAGAATTTCTCACTATCTGCTTAAGGTAATAACCATACAAGTTATTAACCATAACGCGCCCGAATGCGCAGAAAGGATATAATTTTTGTGAAATATTCGTGCCATTTAATCGCGTGGATTGCGTCGCGGAATAATGTTTGCGTCCGAGAATAGAACGTTTCATTGCTGCGGAATGCCTTAATGACAGATCAAACGCGATTGGTCTTAACGGATCGTGAATACGTGACTCGCGCTCGAGCTTAAAACTTAAGGTATCAGGCGTAGGCGAATCGCGGTAAGAGGGTATCGTTCGATCAGCGTGCCTACATTGGCTCCGTTCGCTCGGATCGTCGACCCAGATTTTCGCATAAACTTATGTAACCGTGTTAACAAAGGAGCTTCCTAACGGACTGCACAGATTACGTGACATCACTAACGATTTTATTTCCTCAATGGTACGCCAAACTGAGCGCGTCCAACCATATCTCTCTAATTAATCGATCGGCGCGTAGGATGATATTATTTTATACTGCAACTCATTCACTTAAATGATTAACGTCTTTAAAAATCCCGGATACAATAAATTGACGCGAAACTAGTTTTTTTTGCAGAAGTGTGTGCAGCGATATGCCGAAAACCTTTTTATGCGTTTCACCTGAAAAATACGCCGTGACCTCCAAAGCGAACGATTCATTCACTTTGTCATGAATTTTAATTCGCCGCAACGTTTCGAAGTATCACGACTGCAGAATTATACCGCCTACCTTCGCACAATTCGGGTTGGCTTAATCGATTTTTTTTCGTCTTCTAGAATGAGTACACTGCGAATTCGCGACGCTAAATAGTTGGATGCTACCGCAAATGTTATTACTTAGATAGACTCTCCCGGACGTCGAAATTAATACCTATTGCGGCAATAAGCGGAACGCGGCTTTTCTCAATTCAACCGTGACATAACGCATTACGGACCGCACGTGCAAACATCACATGCGGCGCGAAGCGAAAAATGTAAATGAAGCACGACGAGAAAGAGATTTTCCGTTAGACGAGGGGCAGCAGGTTTGCGAAGTGCGTTTGAATCGACAGAGCAATTTCTATATTTATGCCCCAGCCAGGCAAGGTCTTCTGGTCTTCTCGAGAAGAGAGTCCTCGTCATACAATAATGCGCTGCACGCGTGAATTCAAAATGAGTCTCGCCGAGTGTTATCGACCGAATCACCGCGGGCTAAAGCCAGTTTTCTGAAATTCCAGCCTCGTCCTCGGCAAAATACGATATGCATTTACCATCCACGGGACTTCTCGAGAGAGCTTAATAATTTTTTATTCATCTGTATAATTCCCCGTTCGGCGAAATAAAAAGGAACGGAGACGCAAACGTAGCCGATAAACTTGGCGCCGAATGACATCCAGCCAGTAAAAGAAGTTCGAGTTCGAAGGAAGTCCGAGTTCCTTTTGCTCCTTCGGCAAAAGGACTCGAACTTCCTTTCTAAGTTGTAGCTAATAATCTAAAAAAAGATTACGTTTTGCTAAAAAGAGATTCAGATTGAATGTTTATCTCAAAACTTAATATATATATTGTATATTACATCCACCAAATGGCAAATACTATATACGTTCATAGACGCGCGAGTCAAAATCAATCATTTATGATTTTGATTTATCATTTAAGGACCATTTCAGGGGGGTCAGGGGGGACGCGGGAAGTATTAAAATATCACAATTCATCTCCATCGATCATTTCCACTGCGCACGAGGCGGTGACAGTACCGCCTGGCAAGTTCAAACATTCTCCGACGAAAATTATGATATATTCTACGAGATCCAGGCGATCGCGGCCCGGCGATCTGTTATTACCCGGCGTCGATGCGTGTCCGCGTGTGTGCGTAATACCGTTGCTCGTGTATTGGCATTGTGGCCAATCGCTCCGCGAAGAAGTGCGCTTCTCGTGCATTCGCGGCAATCGAAGCAACAACCCGGTGTCCTTCGCTCTGTCGCGGTACAACGTCGCCGTTTACCGTTGCAACGCGATTTTCGCTTTACCGCACGCTGTCGCCTCCTCGATCGCCTTCTTCCATTAACATACGTGTCCGATCTCGTGCGTTGATTGCCTGCGTTTCTTTTCCTTTTCCTTTTCTTCCCTTTTTTTTCTTGGCACGCCGTAATCACCGTGTCCGAAGCCGGCGGCGGCGATCATCCTCGTCGACGATCGTCAGCAATCGCGTCATCATCATCGTAGAATTATGTTCTGCGATGCGACGTCGGATATGGAAAACTTTTCCTTCTTCCTGGAGTGGCAACGACGATCGAGGCAAGGACGGCATCGATTTTATTTTACGACGGAGGGAAAAACTTGTCTCGCAAGGCGCTATCCGTGAACTCTAATGATATATGCCCTGACAAATCCGCAGTCAATCTTTCTGCTCTATGCCCGTCGATTAAAACGTACGATCATTAACATTGCCTGTTGCAGAAACTCATGTAGCCAATGGCATATTTACATAATGAGAAAGTAAGGCGGTAATAAATACCTTCGCCGCTTCGGAGTGCCTCGTAAAGCAAATTTGTAATTGTAATTCACGTCCTTCCATTCCGGCGATCGCCAGCCGGGGAAAGAGAGAGAGAGAGAGACCGCGGGATGAAAATGATTTCACTGTTTTGCATCAGTCAGACGCTCTTACGGAACATTCCTCCGGGTAATTTTAACGGTAACGGATCCTCCCGTGTGCTCGCCCCCGTGTGCGTTCTGTGTGTTTTCGAAAATCCCCGTTGTCGCAATTTATTCTTCCGCTTGTAACGATATAACGGCTAAGTATATCAACCTTCGCTTACGATTATAATTAAAGGAGAAAGAGAGAGAGAGACAGAGGATAAAGAGTAAGACGGGGCTCTCTCCCGCGGCTGCAGAAAGGTAAAAGCGAGCAATCTGCGGTGGAATGCGGAATAGCAAAATAAAGTCGAAACCTCTGCGCGAGATAGACCGAGACTCATAGTAGAGATCGGTAACACGCGCGATTGCGAACACACTCGCATCCGGTTTGCGGGCGTACCGCCGCCTCCGGGATTAGTTACAAATTATTTGCCGTATCCTGCCGGCTTTATTAAGTTCGTCTAGCCGCCGGTTAAAATTAAATCATTTAATGCGAATTGCGCAACAAAATACGCCGTCAGGCAAATATCGAGATCCCAACGTAAATAAATAAAGGAAAAATCATATGGAACTCTCTTATTTTCAACTGGATGCTTTACGGATAAGAGAGAGCTTTTGATGCATATTTTTTATATTTTAATATGCCTTCGATGTATCTGAAACTTCAATATTCCTGGCGTTTTGTTCACCGTTTTATAAATGAACTGTATATATCACGATTAGCGTCCCGGCACGTGCCACCGCGAGCGAATAACTGTAATATCGCTGCACCCGTTCACGTGCAGACGACTAATTAAAACATACGTGTACACACGTCCGAGTGCACAGCACGGAAGACCACCAATTAATGCCGGTCTTTCTCGGCGCGTTTTGATGACATAACTGTTCGCCCGTCGCGAGAAAAACCATCACGACGCGGAAAACGAATTAGAACGTTAAACGATGCGGATAATTGCCAACTTTTCGAGAAAAATTCATTTGAGTCTAATTTTAACATCTGTGTTCTGTGATCATGTTTTTTATTATCAGTTTCAATATAATTTTTGTGCGTTTACTAGCTTACCTCGATTCGTAGAATAGTTTTCGATTATCGTATAATTCTACAGCCCTGGCTAAAAGTCGGATCGGACTTATTAACCATTATTTCACGTTTTAATTTAAAAAATAATTTATAGAATTTGCTGTAAAGTATACTTTGCTTTAAGTATCCATTAAACTTACGTATAATACCGAAGCTAATCAAAAGGGAATAATACAAAAGAATTGCAGATAAATAAAAAAAATATACATAGATGCCTAATTATACCTTTGGCTAAAGCTGTAATATTTGTTTTATGATAAGATCTGTATTATTTCAAAAAGATGCGATTCAAATCTTAAAAGGCCAGTATCGATACTCGAACTCCCAATCTACGTCAGTGATAAAGCTGAATTAAAATTTATGTCGCATTGTTCAACGCACCCTCGCATACACCTGCCGCAGGCGACCAATAATTATCACGCTGCTCGAACAGGTCGTTACATCGATTCGCAGGAGCGATTCCACGGAAAAGCCGTGAGCGAGCGACAGCTCGCCGGGTAGACAGTTCCATAAACGCAACCTTGCGTAACGTTCGGCTAACGGCCCGATGCTCCTCTCGATACTTTTAAAAGCTGCGCGGATGTAGCCTGAGCGCTGCGGTGCACGCGCTCTCCGGAGAATCGGCCGGGTCGCTCTTCATTGTGAGCAGAAATGAAAATACCGGCCGGACGTCTGCAATATAGCGAAACGTAATGCGCGTACGCGGGGCGTGTCCCGGTATGTTACTTGGCATCTCACCTGCCCACACACGCGTGCATTCTGCCTTCCTTGCCTTCCTGCTTGGGAGCGCATCGCGCGACACAACGCGCGGCGAAACGACGCAATCGTTCGCCATTGTCCATTATGTTGCCGTGTCTCTCTCTCCGAGCGGGTGGGCGGACACCGGACGGGCTTTTACTAACAAATTATCGGCATCGCGAGCGTTCGAACTTTTCTTCCGTACGTACGATCGGTGAAGAGGATTATGATATTATGATTCATGGTAATTAGCGAATCGCACCAAGCGGGCTTTATAGTTCGTTGAGTTGAATATAAATGGAGCAAAAGCGAACGGAGAGGAAATGGATCTAGCTAGACTTTGATCACGCCTGCTGGTTCGTTCCGATGTTCGATGGTGCAACCGCAACAACCGAGTCGCGGATGCAAATCGCGGACGACCTCGCGGCGGAGTCACGGACCGCGTCGCTTCCGTTGTTTGTCCGCCTCTCTCTCAGGAATTTTTGCGGCGACCGCAAAGTACCGGAGGTCCGGTACGTAATGTCTGTTTTTCTCAAAATCGTCCTACGATCGTCGCGCGGAACGCATTGGTGTGAAGGCCTTCGGCGTGCGAGAGGAATTAATCCTTACTTCGCGCGCCCGTATACCTTCCAGGCATCATTGCGAATCTACGCAGATTTATCAGCGCCACCGCGTAATGTCATCGTTTTCACGTAATCACGGAAGATAAACCGCGGATTCCGTCGAAGGCTTTCAGACAGAGATTATCTCGCGTCGCCGCTCGTATTATCGCGATTAGCGGCGACAGCGTCGCGTTTCTGCATTTTAAAGCGAGTGTCTTATGTAATTGCCTGTTAATTACCGTTATTCCGTTTTCGCATTACCGCATTAAGCGCCCTATTAAGAGAGACGGAGCAACATTTCGCGAGATTAGCGCGGCAAGTATATGGGTCGCGGATATCATTACATGTCTATCTTTTACTCGTCGAATTGAGGCTTTTCCGGCGATTTGTGCGGTTGATTAAAATTCTGGCAAATCGATTCCTGGTCATTTGAATGTTGCACAACTTGTACTCTCGTATATACGTTTCCTATTTCGGAAAGATTGAAAAACAAATTCGGTCAGCCATATCGCGAGCCAGTTAAAGTGGGTTGACTTTAACCTTTTCTACATATGACAGTTTATACGTTTACTGAGACTTGTATCGTGATTACTACCTTCAAACGCACGTACGAATACAAATTTACACGATCAATCTCTCGAAGCGGGTTTTCAGACTTTCTCGGCTAGTAAAGCGACACTCTTATTTTTGAACGAGTGTTGTACTTATCGCTGCCCCCCCGAAGCAACCGAGAAGAAACGCAGTGAAAAGAACACGACGCAATGACGTTTGTATTTTGTAATATCAATATAACGATCAAGAAATGCATTTGACAAACGCGACAAGTGATAAATTAACTTACACGTGAAGCGAAACACAAAATACGTTAGTTAGAAAATAAGTTTCACACACATACACACCGACGTCTTTTCAAATCCATTCTATATATAATTCCGTACTCGATTGTGTGTCATTACACACCTGAATTGATACGTCGAATACCATTTATATTCCGCACGTCGACTGTGCACGCGTAACGTTTGCCGCACGTGAAAACACGCGTCCGTTATAGTAACATACTAAACCGATCCAGAATCTGGTCCTTGTGCCAGACATTCGATTCGACACCGCCAATTCACGCGGTAAATTCACGTTAACGATTCGCGGCCCCCACAAAATGTAGGACAAACGCAGCGCTTTTCGCACTCCGTCCAACCAGTCCATTTCCACTTATCGCTTACGGCTTGTATGTGACAAGGCTCGACAATTATTTGCCGAGAAATAATATAAGAGCTGATATTATGACTCATATTTCTCTTGCGTTGAAAAGCCGTTATTATCCAAAACTAGTAACGACTTTAATTCAACTGGGATTAATTTAAATTTTAACGATCCAGAATACAAGTGAGATATATAAGCCGATAATTAACGAGATCCGTTTTTTAAATGTACTTATAATTCACGTTATTTTTCAGGTGATAATTCTAGTTATGATTTTGTACGTGTATTGCGTATATTTTAATACACTTGTATATATTTGATTATATATATTAAATAATTTATTATATATAATTTGTATATTCAAGTCTTCAAATATCTTTCAGATTGCACATAAATTATAAATAGAATTTTATCTAAAATCTGGTGCAAATTGTAGTCCGGTTAAAGTAGGATTTCGACAAAACGAATTACAAGCTGAAAATACGTACGTTTAATTGATCGGTGTCGTATCGGTTGCCGCGTTCGTTTTTCTGCGGGAAATCGAATTCCTTTTTCGTGCGATCGTCTTCGCGATTCTGCGATTCCGCGCAAAATGTTACCGTTACGGACATACGCACATAGACATACGTACGGCAATCGCGGTGTAGCGCAGGTTTGACATTCCATCTCGTGCCGTTATGTAAACGTCCACAGGAGTCAAAATCTCTCCTTAGTTGGCACTGGTCTCTCCCAATTACGCAAGTCACCGGAGTCGCGCGTCGGTGACTTTTAGAACGGCTGCGAAGTCCGATCGCGGATTTTAGCCGCGACCTCGGAAATCGATACGTTTCGGACGGATATTCGTCTACTTTTTGTTCCGGCTGCTGCTCTGTGAGATGATTTGATCGTAACATTTTGTTAACGTAAAGTTTTCACGCGTGTATCGAAAGAACATCTACTGATTATGAATAATGAACAATTAAATGTGAATCAGAAATATAAGTAGCTATATAAGTAGCTATATAAGTAGCTATATAAGTAGCTTTATTTACTCTCAGAAATTATATAGGTCCATTTTATTTACTCTCTTAACTTATTCTACTGCTTTGTATAATTGTTGTGTTACGCTTGAAAAACAAGGAGAGAAGAATGTCGCAGTGACGATATTAAGTATGTCTGAATTATTACAATATATAACTTGCATAATCCAGCGTTATGTAGCGAAATCAGTGCGATCGTTGTGCTGTGTAAATTTACATTGATCAACATCGAGGTGTTATTCAATACCCGCGGATTGCGAAGGAGGGTAATTAATTGTAATGAAAATGGAAGACATCATTGTTCACGCTCCGTACTCGTTTCTAACAGTCCTCCCATCTTAGAAAGGCTCTTTCCCCCCCCCCTCCCCCGCCGAGGAAACAGAGATGTAAAATTAACCGAGATACGGAGAGTATACGGTCTGGGATTAGCGCAAGTAGTCGGCCGTGTGTGGGAAAGACACACATGCCGGCGCACACCGAGACACAAGCCCGACAACAGGTTTGTGCCTCTATCGGCACGGTTCACGGCAGTAAAAACGGGGCCAAAATGTTAACCACTTTCTAGACCGTCGACGTATTATCGAGTCATACAGTATATGTCGTATCGTTTCCCACAGCGAGCGTAATGGTATAGGAAACTCCATCATGGTATAGGAAATTCCGCCACGTGTGCACTTCTATATACGCTCACCATCTGATCGTGATTTGCTTTTCACGGCGGGCATTAATGAATTGCCATTTTGCACAACGTGTGCTCTAAAATTTCTCTCTTATAATACCCGTTGATCCCATATCGGGCCGGCTGAAAGCTTGATATTAACATCCATCAGCGTGATGCGAGCGTCTCTGCGCGCGCGCGCGCGCGCGTAACCATAATTTTATTACTGGTGGCGATCGCTTCATTCATTCGCGCGATGACGCAAATTGAGGATCGATTGCGTCGAAACGGGGCGTCCCGGGCAATCGAGGATATTGCCGGGCGTTAGAAATCGGCTGTTGGAGGAGCATCTGCGCGATAATGGAACCAGCAGTTACCCACGTGAGTATCCACCTCGTATCCCACATTCAGCTAACAGTACATAGCCGGCGATACACGCTGGCACCTGTATGTGCGTGCACGCGTGCCCACTTATGCGCCGCTCGTAAAAGAGGAAAAATAAAACCCGGCCACCTAAGGCACCTTCGCGACATGCTTCGCTGAGAATTCCGGGGACGAGAAGCGAATAAAAAATCGGCGAGTTCCAATTCGATAAGCAAGATCGTGAAATATGTTGCATCTATTAAATTAAACGGCAACTAGTTCCGTTGATCTATACCTACGTGTATCCCTCATTCTCTCTCGCATGATTATAAACTAAAACTCTCAAAAGATATATTTTTCCATCATTAATTGAATTTATATAATTTAAGGATGTCGATTAGAAAATATCTGTTCTTTCGTATAAGAATTTCTAAAAATAATAATAATAATAAACCTATTTATTACTGAGAAAAGGAGTGCTTGTCGTTCTTTTATATGATTGCGGTTGAGTTGAATAAAATATTTCAACGAAAAAAAACCCCCTTGTTTCCCAAGCAAACTGAACACTTTGGTGCACGTAAATGCGTGCGTCACGGCGAGTGAGCATAAAATTGCAATGCATTAGCGTGGAGGTTTACCTATTCATGCAGTTAAAAAGGATAGCCAAAGAATCGAGTGATGAATGTAGGTATTCGTTATTAAGTCGCTTACTAGGAAGTCTAATCGGAAACCGGTAAAAGCACAGAGAAATGTGCCGCCTCTGTCCTTTTTGGGTGTGTTTTACGCGATGATTAACGCACCCGACAAACCTGTCTGGGCGGGCGGTAAAGTGTTGCCGCGAGATAGAGTACGCGGACAAATCGGCAACAGACCGATTAACGGATTGACAAAAATCGCGCGGCAAAACAGCTGGCTATACCGAATCGGATACCGGACCTTTATCTTACGCTCGTCATTGGCAAAAATTGCATTATTGCGCCAAAGCCAGTGGGTCGTGTCGTTCGACAAGCGTGTCGTAAAGCCACGTCGGAAAACAGGGTCATGCGAGGAATATCGGAATTGTGCCTTTGCACAATTGGGGAAGGGGATATCCTTAAAATGCATGCGGAATAAAAATTGAGACGCGGCTTAATACGTGTTTCCTCTGTGTAAAATTACTTAAAATAGAAATATCGTACAGGTCAATGGGAATCGGCGCGGTGGGCAAAGTTACACAAATGATTAACGCAAATTCATAAAGCGAATATAAATAAATTTCTCCGATCGTTTCGGCCTTCTCTTAGACCATCGTCAGTGGTATATGGATTTCAACGTGATGATCTTTACGATCGTACAAACGTGGACTGAGTTTCCATAATGCCGAATGTAAGAGCAACGGATCTATTTGTCTTTTAATGTATTTCTAAAAACCGTAAGTAAGGACTATACGGATAATTCGTTTCTGTTATTAAGCTATTTAAAGTAAATTTAACAGTGGTCAATGTTATCCGTAGTCCTTACGCAACTTACGATTTTTAGAAAAACATTAAACGACAAATAGATCCGTTGCTCTTACATTCGGCATTATGGAAACTCAGTCTACCTTTGTACAATCGTAAGACCATCACGTTGAAATCCATATATCCCTGAAGATGACCTAAAGAAAGGCCGAGATGTTTGAAGAAATTTATTTATATTCGCTTTATGAATTTGAGTTAATCATTTGTGTAACTTTACGCACCAATTACCGTGCCGATTATAGCTTACGATATTTCTATTTTTTGATTATTTCTGAGAATCCTTTAATATATTAATTTTAAAATTACTTATTTTCGTTTTAATTCTCTCCGCAAAGATGACACAATCGGCAGTCACGCTCGAGGCTAATTGATCAACCTGTTTTCTGTCAATTTCGGAATAACGATTGCGTTATGCGGTGTGCTCGCATATAATCAAATCTAAGAACAATATTGCCATTGGGGTTCCGCGAATCCAATTTGCGCAGGCATGCAAGGTTGAGCCGCTTCGCCGCTCGATCGAGTTGTGTATATACGACTGGAAATTAGATCGAAAATAGAGAAGACGAAGCGTCCGCGCGGACGGTTCCCAAGAACGAGTCGGCGATTTCGCAAAGCGGGCGCAAGCGGTGGAAGCGGAGGAAAGCAGATAGCATCTAGACCCGTTGCATAAGGATGAAAGTACCTTGTAGCGACTGACTAAGTAAATAATAACGGTTACGTGGCGGAGCGCAGAGAGACGCTCTTCTTCGCTGGAAGGACCGTAATGAGTGAGCCATCCCGGGTTAGTACCGTGGGACCCGTCGCGAAACCGGCACAATTGATCATTATACAATGTGCACTGATTATTTGCCGCCCGCGTGGAACAATTATTTCAGCGGCGTGTGTTACCACGTCGCGCGCACACGAGAAACGCGATGAATTATTACAAAATGAGCTCGCAGCCATTGATGCTTCGCTCGGTTCAGATAACACAGAGAATTCTCGGTGAATCTGTAAGATCTGAGAAAGAGTACAATCTTCGAAAACTTCATTCAGTTGGTTCAAGATAATCGGTTAGCTAATACAAATAAATACAGAAATTTAAGCACTATTTTCACAAAGATGCTCTCAAACTATAATATGTCGTCGCTTTGCTTTAGACAAAAATGATTGCAATAACAAAGACAAAAAAATTCCAACCTACTATGAATATATATTTTAAAAACAAGATGTAGCAATTAATTTTTCACATATACTAATGCCGGAGAAATGTCACGCGTCAATACGAATTACGAAACGCGCTGCTTTCTCTCGAAGACCAGCGCGCGTGTCTCGTAACGTACTTAAAATCTGACTATCAATCGCTCGATCAGTTCGATTGACCATCGATCGAAACGAACGGCTTCCGCGATGATGGTAGAGAAAAGGGTGACTCTGCGAAGAGCGGCGCGTACATAGTGACTCTCCTCTTTTTTTCTCTCCGAGCTATCAGTGCGGAAATCCGCGAAGCGCAACGCCGGCAACGCGATCGCGAGCGGCACGAAATACGATGAATTCGATAAGATCGACGGAGATGCTCCCGCATGTGCTCCGCGAGCCGTGTAAATACAGTTTTACACGCAAACGAGATCGCATGCTACGACGCGTGTACCTCGCAACTCGCAGCTTCTCCCTTTTATTTTCATCACCGCGGTTTCTTCCTTTCGTTTTTCTTGTATAAGGCTGCCCCCCCCCCCCATCACCCACCGTTTTTGGTACCGTGGGATCCTTCTTTTTTTTGGAGGAGTAAAAACTGACTTTCTTGTGATGCATTGTTATTGAGTAACCCGTTTTAATTAAACGGCGCGTCTCTCTTCTCTTTCTCTCCCTCTTTCTGTTTCAGATGAGTACCACACCTTAATTGCGGAATCGTATTGTTTTAAATTCCATCCGGTGAGTGCCTGTGCGTGCGAATGTCCAATACCGCCTTTTACCGCAACGGAGTTATCTAATCCAACCAATACTTTTATCTCACGTGATAAGCATAATTTTGAAGCTTCGAAAGTGCACGATGTCGATGATACAAATTTCGATAGTCTCGCAAACTGCGAATTGTTTCGCAAACAATATTGTTTGCGCTACATCACGTACCGTTGCTTTGTGCGGAAATTCCAGTTTTGTAATCATCACTCAGGCGCGCGCGAGGAGCATAATTCCTTTTACCATTCTCGCAACAAAGCTGTACCTGCTCTAGTTTTCGAAAACGTTTAATATATTATTTCACAAACTTCTTGCTCTTCATTTATTGTGCACCCGTAATTACTCTTTACAATTATATAAATTCTAGAATCATGTGTCAATAACTATTACGTTAATTATGATTACTTCAAATGCAACAGTAATTCAGTAAGAAATTAAATTCCGCGAAGTAAATCTCGCGGCGTAAATTAACGTCTTATTATTTAAATGCCTGTTTCATGGATGAAAGAGCCCGAGCCTAATAAGGATAAGCGACTTGTGTGTCCGCGAGAAACCGCTCGGTCCGATTGGGGGGCCGATCGACACAATCACGTCTCCGCCGTGAGCAATCTCATTTTATTTTATGTCACGCAGCCCGAGTGGGTTACCAGCAAGTTGACGAAAGCACTTTGTGTGTAATGCATAGTCAATAATACCGACGTGAAATTCAGTATTCCAGTTATAATGTTACGCTATTACGCTTGAGCGACGTAACGCTCTCGAATATTATACCTTTTCGGAGAAGACAGGTAATCTTATTACTGTTTAACGCGGATACATTTAGCGCGCGTGTGAAATGTATCCATAACAGCACAATGTAACACGCTCGCTCGAGTGCCTTTCTCTTCCTCGCCTCTCTTTCGACCTATCATTTTACGTTGTAAAAAATTAGGAGATTAGACCAATTTATTAAAGAGAGAGAGAGAGAGAGAGAGGTGATCTGACGTTCCTCTCCGTCTGAATAGAATTGTATTCCGCGCCTCCTCATGCATGAGTTTATTATACGAACCCTTAGTCACGCGAAGCGACGCATAAATCGGGATGAAAGATCGCGTATAGAAAGCGTCTGGGAAACTGCGCGTGGATCCTCGCGGCCCGCGGGATGACGCAATTTCCGTGGCTTTCCCTCAAGGCATCATCCTTCTCAGAAGGCCTCTCCTGCTGCTGCAAAGGTTCGGCAATTGCGAACGTCGAGTTGAATGCCCGACGTTCAATCTCCCCTTGTGCATCTAAAAACTCTAACGATAGAAGACGCACGATGACAAATAAGTTGCGAGAAACTTGGCGATGCACCGATTCCCGTTACCACGCGCTCGAGGCGCTCTAAATTAGAAACGCCGCGGCAGGCGTAATATGCGCGGCGCACGATACAATGGAGGTATCATAATTGACGACGATTGTAGTGCAGTTACGCGAGGCATTCGATTGGTGCGCGGCGCGGGGAGAGAGAGAGAGAGAGAGAGAGAGAGGGAGAGGGAGGTTTACGTGTTCTCGCAGGTATGCGTTTCGAAAGTGCAAGTGCACGATCCTCGGGGATGCGTCTCACGTTACGCCCTGCCACTGACATTTTCCATCTCGCCTATCGCTCGGGATGCAAAATGTGAACGTGATAGCCTCTCTGATTCATGGCGCATAAATGCACGTCGGCATGGGTGGCATGATTTTGCACTCGATCAACGATCCGCCAACAGACTGCTATATTGAACGGCATGATTAAGTGACACTTTAATTGCATTTTCTCTTTAAATAAGACTCATCTTCACTCCATTCCTCTCCCGTCCTCTTTAGTACGAGCTTTTTTTGACTAGAAAGCAAATATACTATCATTTATTAAGTAACTCATTAACGTGAGTCGTGTTACGTACTGCCTTGCAAAGCTGCACCGTGATAAATTACTGATATGCGTGACGTCGTTAAATATACAAAAGGACAGAAAACAAAAAATATAATGACGGCTTTTTGGGTCATAAAAGACTCCGGGGCTTATACAAATCGCCGACGCATTGATATTTCGCTAACATCGAGCCGCTCACCGCTGAATCGCCAATGGGAATTTCTCACTTGGATGTTCGTCACGAATTCCAAGCGAGTGTTATTGCAAACTCGATTTCGTAGGCGAGGCAGGCTTGAGAACGCAGAATCCTTTGGCTCCTACACCGTGATCCGTCCAATCGATCTCACCACTACCGGGCCATAACCGTTTGTCCGGGAGCGAGTTAAATATAAAATACATTGCCTGATCTCCGGGGAACTTGTAATTTTCCTCATCGTATCGTCTACGCCCTTTTTCGCATGGATATAACCCATTGTATATAATTCCAATAAACTGCAGGTACATCGCGATATTCATGCGGCGCATATCGTCGAGAGCTGCAGCGCTCTCGTATGCCTGGGACTACGCAGCGCGTGGTTTGACTTATAATTAGTTGCATTAAATTGCGTGGAAAACAAAAATGAGAATACGTATGCCTAAAGAGTATATATAAAGAGATTATAATCGGGAAACTCATGTTTCGTGCAAAGTAAAAGTCAGTACTTTTCTAAATTAGTCTAATTAATAGTTGTCGCATATACTTTCTTCTTTCATTTCCTGCGGTTTGTACCTGCGTTTCCCGGAAAAATATCTTCTCGCGCTACTCAACATACTAACAAAAAATTTCAATAATCGATCGTATAATACGATTAAATAGAAATTCGTTCATAATTTACAAAATTAATAAATTGTATTTTAATTAGAGCGCTCTCTCTCTCTCTCTTTCTCTCCTTCTCTTATAGATAGAGTTCTATATAGAGTTCTCTTGCATACAATATAATGGGATATTAAAACGACTTTTGTTCGTCACGGAGAAGGTTCGCGCTCTCGTGCTGTGTCTTGTCTCGGCGGAGACATTGCCCCTCATCTGCTCGACAATTATCGCGTTCCTTCGTGCCTTGATATTCCAGCGTGTCGGGTGAAACATCCACCGCTTACACAATCGAGCCGAGTGGCACCGGCTGTATCCTTTTCTGTCGCATCGATGAGAGAATCTCACACCCGGACGTACGCAAATGTGTGCGCCATCAACGGCCGCACCGAGACAAAGTTCAACCTCTCAGCGAGAAAGTTCCGGGATGCGAACGTGAAAGCAACGCCTGAAACTTTTGCTGCGGCGAACGCGACATTTTCACGATTGGAATTTCTCGCTATTAAGAATTATGTATATTAACTCAAATAACGAGAGCTGCATACTCGGCGGCGCCAGCATGAATTTTTTTGTATAAGAAGGACGCACGAATGTCGCTCGGTAGAGACCGCCGAGGTCTTTGTTCCGACGTGCGTCATAAATCAGTTTCAATGGATAGCAATAATTCCGCTAATATCGATTCGTAATGCGTGATCTGTAAAACGAACGGTATATTCAGAAGTGGTCGCGAGATAAAACCGTCTCGATCGCTCACGTCTGACATTTTATTCCGTTTAATGATTGCGGTTTGTACCTTAGCACGTGCATCGGCACGAGGATCGATCTCCTCTGCCGTGAGAAATGACGACCTTTGGTAGTGTATACAAGAGAGAGAAAACGCGGAGCATGAATGCACTGTACCCGTACCACTTTACAGTTTGCCTCCCACACACAAAAATTCACAAAGCTGGAGTGCCGTGCAAATTACACCCGCAATAACGCGTTTCTGTGAAGCTACCACGAGAATATGGCGCCTTTTAAAAATAATTCGTAAAAATCTGATATATTAATCATCATTAAACGAGCGGTGAATATTAATTTTACCAATATATTGAAATGACACACTTAATTTACTATACTTAATTTATAATAATTATAATATATTATTTGCGTATATAAATAAGATAAAAATTACATTAAGTTTATAATGAGCGAATCCATCGACTGCCTCGTCGATTAACGGTACAAGGCAAGTCCCTTAAAAATATGCACATTATAGTAAGCAATGTGGGTATGTATGCCATGAATTTCTTTTATAACCGAGAACGCGCGGCTACGTAGGCGACGCGGTTGTTTGCAAAAACTTCGCAGCCGAGATCGCGGCTCCGCCGAGAGGACGTGATCGGGAGGGGAAGATCCCGGGGAGTCGTGGAATTTAAATGATTCCCGATAGAAAGCGTTTTCACTTCAGGTAGTACTTGGCTCACGGTACTCGAGTAATATGCACAACGGCGCGGCATGTTATGATAATGAAATCGAGCAAGCCGTGCCGTGTCCGGCCACCGGCATTTCTAATTAAGGAATTGAAGCTCGCTCCGATGATTGCTCATCGCGATTACATACATATATGCCTTCGGATACCTTAAAATTGTGGAGGAAATAGCTTCCTCAAATGAGATAGAGAGACCAGACGTTCTCTCGCACTAAAACGAAGCTCTATTTCAACGGAAAAACATGCCTCTTAGATTCAAATGTCAAAATGCAGTTGAACTTCCTTTACTCGTGTGCATTGCTCGTATGCGAGCATGCCGCGCCATATACGTGAAAGTGGCAATTTACTCGGACAAGAGCAGCGGTGTAACGGAAAATCAACGTGGGCGAGCATCTATTTCCGGGATCCGGAATTATGGGCTCTTCACTTTTCCGCCTTGCATTGAAATCACTCTCGAGTTGTATACACTAGCAAATACGCGCGTGTACGGAAGTCTCGATGGATTTAGGTACGTTCCTGCAATATCATTCTTATCGATACCACCCCGCCGAGGAGTAAAATACTTTGCTCGTCATCGCGTGAAATATCTCATAAACATCGCTCTTTGAATTTCCGTTTGGCGAAATGTCGAGCGTTTAAATTGACGTATTATTAATGACCGCAGCTATTCAAGATTAAAGGAAAGAGACGCCGCAGAATATTCCGCTTCTCACGTTCCGCGCGCAATCACTCCTTTCGTTTGCCTCTAATATCCGCTCCGGAAAAGTAAAGCATCTCCGGCCCCGAGATTACGGCCGGCCGGCGAGAAATTTCCACCGGCGGAAATCTCAGGACGGCCAGCCGCGTCTCCGCGAGATCCTGCTATTAGAAGCCGCGGGGGGAACTTCTATGGGCTTGGTCCATGGACGACCCACTGACACAGATACCGCGCCTTTCTACGTTCTGACCGATCGCCGCGTTACACACCGATGTATTACTCGCGCGAGTAACGAACGTACGAACTCGCCTGTCGGGGCCCCCGTCTCAATGGCACAGGTTCCAGCGCGCCTCGAGAAAAGTACCTATACACTTATCTCTCGCGCCTCTCGTGCGCGCGACGCGCGTACAACGCGCAAAGGGGGACAAGGGGATGGGATGAGGTGGGGAAGGGGGGGAAGGGGGGAAGGGGGGGAAGGCACACCGTCTCGTTTTTCATCGGCGCGCTGGATCACGCTCGAGAAAATACATCTTGATTACGTTGCCATCGCTTGCGTCCGCGGAGAAGGCAAGAGTTTCTTCTTGAGAACGTACGAATGAAAGTCACACCGACGTGTCCGTTCCTTTCCCATAGACATAGACACGGAGGATCGTGGAAAAGTCTTCGATAGATACATCTTGGGCCGTGCCCATAGGAACGTGAAAAGGGCGTATCAATGCGAACTTATAGCGAAATTATATACATATATACGCAGCGCCGCTTTTCCGCGGGGTGTTTCAGCGAGTGCAAGAATGAAATGCAAGAGAAAATGTTGAATGAAAAAAAATATAATAATGAAATTCATGTGTGAACGGAGTTTATCTGATCAAACCTCACCTTATAAATTCTTTGTGCAATTATTAGAATTAATTTCCTCTTTATAAATGCTGAAATATGGACAATTTTTTAACTGTAAGAGATTGAAAATGTTTATTCGCGAGCTAAACTTCCAGAAGAGCTATAGCAGATAATGCCATTACATTGTGTGCTATTAGGTTGATTTGTTCATTCAGAAATGATTTGCGAAAATTGCAGGTTCAGTTAAACATTCTCCGAACGCGGCATTCAATAACACAGGCGCGAACGTTTACGCAATATAAAAGCGCAGTTTGGTCAAAGAAATTGTGCATTAACAATTATCTTATGAAACTTTCTCATTTCAGAAATTATCTCATAATCATACAAGATATACGGGAATGTAGAAATTTCTTACGCCTATATTTTTTCCACGGTGGATGATTCTAATTTCTTTCAGTTTTTTTCCTCCACCACCTTTTCGATGTGCGGTCTAATTGAGATGTTAATGAGCCGTCGTCGCCGCGAATTTTTCGAACGAAATTGGATGTGAAACTCGAGGAGGCCCGGCGAGCTTGATTATTGTTCTTTCACGAGTCTAACCCGCTCGATTCGCTGACCCAATTCGCAGGCCCATCGGCCGTTCCTCCGTGTCGGCAATTCACCTGTACCCAGGATCGGATCCGGGAACGAGAGAGGGAGGAGAAACGAGAGACGGCGGCGTCTGTACGTATGCAAACGACCTCTTCCTCTCCCATCGGGCGAAAGGCACCGCGATTCGTCTGGCCTTGGCTGCATCGGAAACACCTAACATCAAGATGCACCCTATATCTCCTTTGCGCGTCCCTTCCCGAATTTATCGAATACTTCGGTTCGGCCCTGTGTATACAAGACCTACGTGCGCTCATCGAGCGCATCCAACGATCGGGGGACCCCGGATGTGGGCCGAATGTGTTCGTTCCACCGAATTCCCGACAGCCTCGGGCTCATAACGGATCGGCATACAAACTCCCTCTTCAGCTGTATTCGTCTTCCTTCTCGCGCGCGGTAATTGCTTTATGCAAATATTTACACCTTGCCCACTCATATCGCAGCTCGTATATGCTAATCGGGCTCCTCGTAGATGTGTTTCTTTTTCCTTGCCGGCGTGCACGCATAAGCATTTGTCATTCGAAGTTCGATACGGCACACTCTCTCCCTCGGCTCCATCGTAATATTTTAACAAAAATGTTAGATCGCGGTCAGAGATCAATTCGATCGCAGCGAGATCCGCGTCCAGCATGATAATCCGTGGCACGTGGACGGGGACCCCGCTTTCTGCAGCAGCTTTCTCCGCGTCCAGGCGTCCGATACGACGCGGAATCGAAAGCAAAATCGTTCGATTGAGATGGGAAACGATTTCTCGCGCGGTGGGACGACAGATAATTAGCACTTGCACACGAGTTTGCGCTAGGCTAATTCCGCGACGGTATTAGAAACTCGGTCTGCAATGCATAAGTTATTGACGCGAGAGAACTGTGGTTTATTGTATATCGAACAATTTAATTTAATTAAAATCCTATACGGGATACGATTTCACTCGAAAAGTGAAAATGAAAAACGATATTCTATTATCTACACGCCTTCCGACGTGTGCAATAGCACGCATAGTAGTCGCGTTCAGAGACACACAAAAAATCTGACATTATCTCTCGGTTGCAACGACGTTCTACTTCATTATATACGCGTGTTTCCGTTGATTAAGTGTCATATCTAGCATCTCGTGATTGTGTGTATAAGCAAAAGTATTGCGAATGCCAATTTTTACGATCGGTATCGCGCGAGTACCTTACTCGACACTTGTGCACACCGCACGAGGCGCGACCAATAAGCCGCTTCGCGCTCCCCGCGTTTCCGTTCTGCGTGCCAATTCTATACTCTCGCAACTCTCCGCTACTCTCGATAGAGACCGTCTGCGAGTTTCCGTTCGTTTTTGCAATCGTCTGTCTTAGCGGATAGACCTAGACTCGCGCTCGATCCCTTTCCAAATTTCCGCTGAGAAACGGGACAAACGCGACGATTCGAGATGGTGACGATTTCGGAGAATGATAACAAGGTCGCCCAAAAAAGGGGTCCAAATAGTCGACCGGATCATCGTAGATCAACCGCAGAGTGATCTCAATATATACGAAACTTTCGAGATAAACTGGTTCCCCGCATGCATATCGGAATTTGTCCTCGATACATCTCATTAGCTGTACACATCCTACTCGGAATATGGCGAGATATCCGAGATATTCCCCTTCATCACTGCACGCGAAACGGAATTTTCTTGCGCTGACACTCAGGCCTTTTCACCGCTGCATTATTAATCTACGTCTTCCGCGTCTAAAAGCACAAGTGTGATCGCCCCAGTTACGGTTCTACCGGTTGCAGCGTGAAGTTGAGTTTTCTACGAGATACTAAATTGTAATCGTAATAAAGAAAATCAATCTGTGCGGTTTTGACGACCGTGACTCTTGCCATTTCGTACGAGAGACGAGACATGTGCATATATGCATATGTTCAAGATTCCGCATTCTTTCACGTTTCGTCGCTCACGTACGCCTACCGGTCTCGGTTCCGAACGTGCGAAATTAGCGAGAGTAGGCTAGTAGGCGGAAGAAATTGCCGAGTTAAGTAAACGTTTCATTAAACATTGTGTTTACACGCTCGTTGACACCCGACACGCCGCTGATTGTTCCGACATGAGCGAAGAAAGTCGCAAGTCGCCTCGGCGCAAATATATTCGCGCTGTCTGACTATACCCGCGGAATTATCTACTTGTCGTCTCAATGAAAAAAAATGCGCCAATGCTTTCGCGACGTCGGTTTTTACTTTATGCCTAACTATTTTATAAAAAAAAATAATATATAAAATTAACTGTAAATACTACTCGCGAAAGAGAATCAGTCTTTTTTACATGTATACCGCGTGAGAATCAGACCGTGCAGCTCGTGAGAATACGTCGAATAAGATAGCTCACATAAAATTCGCTTTTGCATATCATTAGTTGCAGAAGGACTTTTATATCCCGTAATACGCGGTTGTTATATGTGCGGATTTAGGCTATTTTTTTTAAGTACAAGCACAAGAGACTTGTGCTTGATGAAGGAAAAATTAAAACAGAGTACAGCACTCTAATAAATTATTCTAGTTATGCGCATTATAGCGTAATAATTACGGACTTGTGTAACAATTTTAAGAAAAGTGACATCACACTGATTTTCTCTGAAGGAGCTGGATTCGCAATATCGACTCGATTCGGTGCATTCGAATTTCCGTGTATCCCCGACGCTCGGCACTTTGTTTTGGTGAATTTTTTAACAGTAAATTTATTAACGAATTACTTAACGGCGAATTATTTCAAAGTTGGCCGGCGGTGCGATAGAGCGTGAATATCGCCCTGGAGTATCTCGCTCGCGCGCGCCTATTTCTTCGACTCCTCTTTCATTTTCTGCCATATATCGTTGCCTCTCCCGCCGCGTCTCCTCTTTTTTCATCGTTCGTCGCCACGATGAAAAATTAGTTCACGGTACGTTACTTATCCAGCGCACGAAACAAGTGCCGGGGCAACGACGGAAGCGGGATTCCGTTTATGTGTATCCACTTGGAATAGGAACCTCCGAGCGAGGAACAACAATGAAACAATGAGACAATTACGCGTATTGGAAGGAGGAGGAAGAGAGGCGCAATTATATTTTACAGCCTAAAATTATTCCGAATATATCGCGGTTGTTCACGATCGAAGAATTGACATATAAAGGATTGAGGCGTGTAATATTAATTGGCTTCGTTAGACGAGTTCATAAGAAAAATGATAAATTTTATTTATAATCGTTTAATTTGAGCTTCTTACGGTTGTCGATTTAGTGTTACGAATTTTATTTGGAATGCAGACCGGTCTCAATATTTTAACGATATGTAATAGCCAACGTAACGTTAGAAGAGATTATTGTAAGCCGGTTAACGAGCGCTCTGTAAAACTTCGGCCTACTTGCATGCCACCTTTTAATTTTCCGGCGATGCACGTAATGTTTAGACGCTGAAACACAAATAGTCGGGGTTGAAGATTATAGTGTACGATTATAGTCCAACTTAGCCTGCGGCACCTCTTACTCTCCCTCTCCCGGGCTCTTATAATTCCCCGTAAAGAATTATTGTGATTAAAGAGAAAATGGCTCGACGGTTATTATTGTCGAACCTGGACTTATTATTGATTGTTTCCGGATCGTTTGGTACCGCAATTATATTTGCTTATGTCACATCCGAATTGTGAAACCGTCAAAGTTAAAGCATAAAGTTATAAAATTATAAGGAAGTATTAATAACTGAGTATTAATAACTTGCCATTTATACCAGGTTTTTACTTCTAAGGGAGGAAGAGAGCCGCCAGTTTGTTACATAAACAAGTTCGAGTGTAAAATAATCTCTCCTGCTCGACGACGGCTGGATTAGGTCCGGCCTTGACCGGCACTTCGTATAAGAGCTATTGCACGCCGGTGATTTTCACTGCTACAGAAACATCGAGTACACGGAGCCTATTGCCTCCGGAAAACAATGGTCGATATCGAGTGCGATCTCCGCGGCGAAGTTCGTCGAACGAGAGGCGGCTCATTAATAATCCTTCGCCATCCGCCGCGTGTGCACACGTTTCTTTTTTCTCTGGCGGCGACTCGCCAACAGACTCGCCGGTGGATCCTCTTAGGGAATTAGAAAGTGAATTTCCGACATTCGGGTCGCCGGGAGATCGACTCTACCAGCATAATGATTAATTTATAACCGCGATAAGAAGTCTGCGGTGTTAATAGCACCGCGTGAGAGCGGCATAATGTTGCGGTATATTAATTATCATTGCAATCAATTATTGCCTGGCGCACGTTTAATCGATTACCTCATCGAATCATCGCATAGCGTAAGCTAATATTAGTATTAATAATAATAAATGTATTGCGATAATGTGTTATATTTTATCTCACATGCTGTTGGTTAAATCCGAGTACTAAGCAAGTAAAGGCATCTAATATCTGTATGCAATGCATACTCGTTAAATACTCGTTTTCTAATTAGTCTTCAACGTTGAAATTTTTCTTAAAACTTATATTCAATCAAGACCTCTCAGATTGTGTTCGCAGCTGGGTTGTACGAAATATCAAAGTCATTTATATAATTACACAGCAATGTACACTCGCAGTTATGCCGGATGAAAGATTAATTAATAGGCGAACAACGAAGTGAAACGTTTCCCCGTTACCTCCGCGGGAAGGTGGCGGGGTCGAAACTTCTCTCGCCATTCTCGCACTTTCACCCTCACTCTCGAATGGACGACACTTTTACTCGAGCGCTAGGGCGAGTTTACGTTGCACGTGCTGTATTTGTTGAACGGCAAGTCAATGGTATCGTCTAATGCTATGTCATTCGAGGCACGATCTCAACCGTCAGCTCTTCCCGCAAATAAATTTCATTTCGTCACAAGTGACTGTCTTGAATCGCCCAGTTTGAGAACAAGTCCGTTTAGAAATTTAAAATTCCTCACGTAAAATATATCACAAACATAAAAAACTTTTAATTTTATAAATTATTCGTAATTTTCAATCCAAAAATTGCACTATGAATTTTTTAAATGTAACTGTAATGTTCATTAACATTTAATAAAATTTTGAGACAAATTTTAAAACTTATAAAAATTATTTAACTGAATGTATATGTAAAATTTTGTAACGCGACATGTAGCCATGTATGAGTATTTATTGGATAGAAATTTCTCGGCACGAGAGACGATTGCGAAACGCTTTCACATTCGTAAAATAATCTTCACTAAGCTAGCCATTAATTTAAAGACAAGTATCATTATTGCGTTGGGGTTATATATTTTAAAAGAATTTCAAGATACACTCTTATTACAGACAATCGCTATCAGGTATTACCTAATATTTTAATAATTGCAATAGAAAGTTGTTGGATGTTCTGTGATAAATTAACTGTGGAGTAAAAAATAGCGGTTTTTTTTCAAGCGTAATAAAAAGAATCCATAAAAGGAATCTAATAGAATAACAAGAGTGTATTTTATAATAAATGAAAACGTATTGCGTTATCCCGCCTTTCAATACTGTACTGAAAAGGTACGTTCTTGCGATTCATTCATCGAATTTCGGCGTGCTGTATAAAATTACAGTTATTTTCTGATGCTATTTATAAATATACAGTTACGATGATTCAGATGTCCCTCTCTAAGTATAGTTTCACCTTTAAATGTAGAGAAATGTATACGGTGAAACGGAGAAATTATTAAAGTAATAATCATTCGTTATTACAAAGCAAATAAGAATCATGACTTCTTCAGTGTTCCTGTATTTACTCTCATCAGACAGGCAGGCTCTTAGAAATTTGCGCGGATTGTTTTTCTCAACGAAGTTTAGACAGATGTTTCGAGCGCGCGCGGTGCCCGTTTTCCTACTTCATCGCCGATATTTCACACGCAGGTATGACGCAAACCATCAAGCAGTATGTACAATGATGTAAAAGGTGGTCCTTGTAACAGCAAGAACCGTATATCCGTTTGTCCGGCCATTCTCTCGGCCGTCGGACACGCTGTCGGTCACGTGCGTCCGACTGCCAACTCACGTGGCAGCAGGCGTGCGTTAGAAGATAGCGCGTGTACACAGTATCTCACAACCGTGTCGCATAATATTTTAATGGCGATTTTCTAGAGATTAATTAAATTCAAAATTCCAACGTAAACCTTAATACATTACCTATTCATATCTTTTTTCAATCATCCAGAGAAATCCTAGTAAAAAATAATAAATAATGAATAATTCACGCAAACGAGAAAAATCATGAATTCAGATTCGATAAAAATATTACCGTTCCTTACATTTTTTTATTAGAAGTCTTTAGTCAAAAAGTCTTCTAGTACATGCCTGTTGACACGCGAGTTAGCATGTGACCCACGGATAATACATAATGAATACACATATCTCACACACAGGATTAAATGTTTGCATTGATCTAACTTGATCTATCCCACGCAATGAATCCATGAGAAAGATGTTACACTTATCTGCAATATTATTCACAGATTCGTTATTTCAGATTAAAATAAACGGTAATTCAACTCTCATCAACACGACGCATAGTGCAGCGGAGTTGTAACATTTACGTTTAATATATAAAATGTAAAATCCAAATTATAACAGCATTCAAAATAAGTTAAACTTCTCAAATGCGCGCATCTTCTTTTTAAATTCAAACTTTTATGAAATTTCATAAGCAGTTTGTTTCTCTCATTTTTATATAAATCGAGAAAATAATCGAGTAATTGCGGGTGAATACAAATCAGAATAGATTAATTCATTCTGTGAGTAACAAATTTGTGAATTATAATTTGTTCATCTTATAATTGCTCCGCCGTCACTCCGCCTCTCAGGCCTCCTCCTTCTTCTTTCTTCATTACATTTACATAACACTCACTCGCGAAAACGCAGTTAATTATGTTCGCACGTTAGTCACGTTATGTTCGTGGAATACGGTGATAGCACGGCACTCCCGACGATAATCGCATGCAACACGCGCTTTACCGTATTACGACGGAAGGAAGAGTAAGAATGCGGAAAAAGTACGATCGCAGGAAGTTACGATCCGCCTCGTAGTTTAGCGCAATGGAGGAACATTAGCTCATAGAGTTTAAACGAATCACCGACGTATCGAAAATCAAATTAATACTAAGCGCTTGATAAATATTGAGATACAAATATTAAGAAATGTTTAATTGAAGAATAAAATCTATCTTATTTTGATCGACAGTATATGTGTTCAGTACATGTATGGCAGCTGTTTAAAGCTAACGAAAAAGACCCTCTTCAGACAACGAAATAATCACTTTTTTTTAAATGCGCACTAGATACATATTTTTTATCTTAAAGTACCATATTAGAAGTATCACAAATTTTAACTAAAACAATTTAAAAAATGAAAAAGTTGTGATTTTTTTGTTTACAATTCTTTTTTTTTTTCATGAACTTTTTAATATTGTTATTTGATTCGTTACGTTATATATTAACAACATATTATTTATACAATAATACATGTTGTTTATACAACAATACATTGTATACAACATATAATGTTTAAAGTATTGTATGTTCCATAATTTTTTTGTTCGAATCAGACGGATAATTTTAGAATGGCAACAATTTCAAAATCAATTTTGAAATTGCTAATTTGAGTATGATAATCTTGAAGCGAGCCATACATGTGACAACGGAGAGTTAATAGGCCACATCTTTTCTTGTCCCACTTTAAACGAAACAGTTTCACTAAATAAAATGAGTAAGCTCCATCGATCTGTGCATCATGTAAATATAAGGCGTTACCGCACTTCTTTTCTCGCCCGTCGGTTTACTTTCTTTTACGCTCGCACGAGCGCGACCCATGTTATGTTAGCCATGCCAAAAGACATTTATACGACGCGAAAGAGCAAGAAAGACGTCGGATATTGCGGAAGCAAGCTTGTCATTTTCCGGTTCGTTGACTGGACAAAGCTACCCGATGGATATTGAACTCACGAATCTCACCGTGGACTTGTCGCTTAAACGGCGAGTGAACGCGACGGTTACGCATGACAGGGGTTACAACGAATAGCGGCGAATACCTAAACTGTATTTGTACTACGCAAATTCTTCCGTAATTTCTTTTTTCCTCGGAGGTCACCGACTTCTCGCGGTATTCCGATCGTTCGAGTAGAAAAGCGTCAAAAGCATCACGCGAGTGCGAAACGCGAGTCTTTACAAGAAATATCAGCGTTCATTACAGCACTTTTTAGCATATCTAATCGCTTCAAACGTACGCGTGCACCCGCAAAATTGCCTTTGGCGTAAAATGTGGCCAAAGTGATAATTTACGGAATTCATATCTGCGCGAGACACCGTATCCGTTGGTGCCACCGTTACCGGTTCCCACGATCGAACGCTTTCTCTCTCGAACCCGTTCCGTGGCGCCTGAAGCGCGAGATTTTATGTTGCTTGCGAGATTTAGCGTGAAAGATCGATACGTTCTCAATTAACGCGGAACAATAGGGCGCGGAGTTGTGGATCGATTGAAACATCTTCTCTGTGAAAATTTCACATATTGTACACACTTAGAAAGAATTGAGTTTTTAATCGCTCACGTATTTTTACCAAGAATGGAATCATTGTTGGAATGCGAATTCTCGGCACTTTTTGCAAATGCAATTAAATGACAGAAGATGAACGAACGTACCGATGCGAAACATCGCAGGTTACACTGGTTGCAAGAAATCATTGAGCAAGCGAAAGTAATCATCATTTATTCTTGGTTTACCACATGTACCTACGCGTGTCTCAAAGCAAACACACATTCCCGAATGGCCGCATCGACTATTACACGGCCAGTTAACTCGTTGCTCGCGACGTGAGAAATTAATTCATAGCTACCGCCGTAAAATCAGATTTCGACAAATTGCGTGAAGCGTTTGCTTCCTCATCGTACATTGTTCTCTTTTTTTGGGAAGGCTTTCACCGGAAAACGCAACAAAGACGTTAATATGATTCGTCATTGCCTGACACAAGCATGCAGCGCAAAGTTGAACATGTAAATTTAAAAAATTTTAATGAAACGACGTATAAGGAATCTTAATTTGAATTTATCTTCGCTAAATGTCTTAAGAGATATATCTTAGTTTGTCTTCTTTGTATCTCTATTATTTCACATTGCCGTCATTACCTGACAAGTATCGTGAAGTTGAATACGTAAATTTAAAAAATTTTAATGAAACAAGGCATAAGGAATATTAACTTATTGTTAGATTTATCTTCGCTAAATGTTTTAAAAGATATATCTTAGTTAGTCTTCGTTGTATATCTATTATTTCACACGGTTCGCATATCGTAGTATTGTCCTGACTAAGTACGATCTGTAATATATCTGTCGCCCACTATTGAAAGTGAGATTGAAATCGTCTGTCTTGCATTGGTCGACGACTGGGTTACCTTGGTATCCGCGTTGCTCTCACAAGGCATTTAAAACTAACGACACGTCAGGGTTAACGTGGACACCCACCGAATGCAGAGTCTGCTATAGCAAAGTCTTTATTATTTCGGATGATAAACAACTTCATAATCAACATAAATAATTCCAAAAGTGCTAACTCAAAATACGTTTAAGTTGCGTAAGTAAGGACGTGTTTTAGGCATCAAGTTCTAACGCCTGGAAAGTGGCAAGATCAAATGCATTTATGGATTCGCAACGCTTCTTTTTATTGCGGAATGTTGATGACCCTATCCGTCACTGTAGAATCTCGTTGGCGCAACACACCACTTGTCGTCGCTATTAAACGAGCCCTGCCGAGATTGCCCCGGGAGCAATCATCGTTCCTTACGGCGAGAAAAATCTTTCGGGCATTAGCCGCGAGTCGGGATAGCGGCGACATGAATGGATGAATTGTTCTTACGAAACGAACGTAATCCCCCTGGAGGATTTCTCTTCGCTCGCGATCGCGCAAGAAAACGGGCTCAAGGTAGCCCTTCGCTATGCAACCGCGATTATGCAGCTGCGTACGTGGAAGTCAATCGTCAGGTGGGCCTTCCGAGTATCTCCTTATGGCTTTACGAATGCAAGTAAACGCGCCTTTGAATACCAGAAGCTACAACTTACGATATTCGTGCGAGCGCGGAACAAACTATTCGCGGAAAATTATGCGTGAAATCATGCCACTCGAAAGTAGCAGAAATGGTTCGTCGACACGTCACACTGCCATCCGGAATGTTTTCGCAATCTTATTCAACGTTCACTCACAATCCTGCGTTACGTGGCGTTACGCAGCTTCGTTAAGGAATGTGTATGTACATACGTACAGGTAAATTTGTTCCATTTGTTCGAAACCTTATCCCCGACTTAACATGCACGATGAGTTGATGCGGCAGATTGGTGTAATCACGACGCGGTTGCATTTCATAACGCCGATTCGAGTCGCGCATCGAAATAAACGTCTGCACGCGGCGCACGACATCGAACACGAATTCTCTCTCCCACGTACGACGGCCGCCGCGATCGTTACCGATTGTTGGGTAACGTGACGCGACGACGACCGGTTTGCCGCGAAATGACCCGGTTGGCCGGAGGCCAGACGCCAGGAAAAGAAGGGCGACGCGAAGTCGACCAGCTGACCCAATGTGTCCGGGGACGTGGATGACCTCGGTACGTCGGTCCCGATTGCCGCGAATACCGAGAAATGCCCGTTCGTCGAATAAACCGGATGTCACCTGCCCCGGTGACACTCCGCGAGTTCAACGTCACTGGATCATTGGGTAATGGATCGCAATACGCAAGCACGACATTATAAGTGTGAAAATATTTGAAATTAAAACGTTTTCAAACGATTGTACGCGTTAAAAGAACCTCCGAGAATAATGCACGATAGATTAAATTTGCTGTTGACTCCTTCCCGCGCGGATCAACCTGTCACCTACAATCAAATCAATGCATACTGTAATAAATGCTGATGTAGAAAGGTGCTCGTGGCTACCCATCGAGATGTAGTGTATGCAGTCACGTGTACACGCAAGTGCACAGACGCTCACGTGCACACGGCGAAGAAAACGACGTAGAGATATCCCTCGCGAGAAAAGGAGTCGGTCAGATAACTGTACGTCGCGGCCTCCGGACGACATCTTCGGTGTCGCCGGTGTCTGGAGTTCTCTCTATATGCCCATTCCCACAGCCACACGCATTTTCCTAGACACCAAGACATTTGTCTTCGCTTTTTTTCTCTTATCCTCTTTTCTTCTCCTTTTTTTCTTGAATTGCGAGTAAACGCGTAATTATGTCCTTGAGATCTCCAGAAAAATCTTACGAGTGTCATACTTGAAACTTCCACATGTGTATTTTCTCTCTCTCTCTCTCTCTCTCTTTGTAAGTATCAAAAGGGAAATTACTATTGCGATATAAAAAAATATCTGCGAATGTGAAAAAAGCTGATATGATGACATCCGTATGACGCATAGCAATTATTTCGCTAGGAGCTATGACGATGACCAAATGAAGCTCCTACTATCATGACATCCTTCAATAATTTCCTTTCACCACCCACGCTCCCTCTGTCGAATGCATCGAAGCGACCTTGTGTTTCAGTCACATATGCAAATTAGACATATTAAATAAATTGAGTTAAGTTTTTTCACGTGCGTTAAAAAATATTTTATTTTCTCTTCTTACAGATGGAGTTTTATCGGATAATGTTAGGGCTTCCAGGATAGAAAGGGATCTAGAGGGTAAGTCTCTCCATAAATGTTTACGTAACGTGTCTAACAAGTGTATGCTAGTCGTGACACATTTACGACACCTGAATCACACCGATACACGTAGACAAGGATTGCACTCAAATTGAGCTTTCCGAACGACTCCCAGTGTGTCTCTGATGAGAATATTATTTTTATATTTTAGATTTAACGATTCTACGCTGTAAAGTTTGAGTGCAAACCTGTAATATCGAACGATCTTTCCGCTTTATTCTTTGTTTCTGCTCTCTAACTTATCTTTTCTCACGATACATTATTTTGCGTATCTTAATTATCCATGTGCGTGTTGACGCGAGGTGCGGCCGTGTAAATAAAAGTTCTCAAGCGAGTAATACACTTTCCTGTCGCTCAGTTGATTACAATATGCATATATCTCGGTTCGGTGGTATCTGGCTTCAAGATGTCATACGATTGATTTGCGAGATGTTCCTCCCCAAGACATGAAAATTCATCATGCTGTGGACGGAAAACTTTAAGACATTTCAAACTCTGTCTTAAAAATATATAATGAAATAACAATAAAATAAAAAGTAAACTATTTTTTATTTAAATATATTATTTTAATTTTCTTTTTTTTTTATAGAGAAAACCGCTCAATGTGCGTGATCTCAGAATTTTCAGGACTAAGGGGTTGTACATAAGCAACTTAACTAATGGCTAAATATCTTTCTCTCTTTTCCTCGTGCGCATGCCAGTTTTTCTCACTTCAAGAAACAACGTTTTTTTTTTTTTTTTCGAGAAGTAGGGTAACGACGCAAATTAAGCGGGGTACCGCGGATAGTGTTGCAACAGGTGTCCTAGGCTACGAAAGAAGAAGGCTCGTCTACTAAGATCGTCTGTCTCTTTTTTTTCTGTTTCTGTTACTGCTCCCGTCTGCTCCCCGCCTTCAACTCTTCTCAACAACGGATGCCGTCTGCCTCCAACGTCCGTCCGCCACTCCGTCTCTCCGACGACCTACATTACAATTAAAAAAAAAATAATAATACAATATTATGACGCGAACCGTCATCGACCGACGCAAACAAACAACGCTGACGTACACTTGGTATGACGATTACGACATGGACGGGTAAACGTTGAAATGCGACTGAACGAATTGAATTCGTTGCACACATTCACGCTTGATTCTAAATTCTCAATCACATTTCGATAACTTCGCGTCCCGTTTTGCTAATGTAATCGCTTCTCTCCCCCGTTTCTTCGTTGCCTTGATTCCATTGACAATTCATCGACGTATTTCTATGCCGATATAACATTATTCCTCGTATATTTCTTTCGGACTTGGCTACTTAGGAGTCACCACAGTTCTCTTAGTATCGGCACGTCCTGGAAAGTCCGTACCACCGGTAGGATTATTGACAAAAACGGCACGGACATTCGTGCAAGATGGTGCAAGTACCGAATTTGCCACTCAGGTCCTGGGCACGACCTTGGATAACGGCCGCCTCTACGCGAGAATTTTATCTACGTCCAGCAGAGTGTTCTACGACAGAGAGCCGGCGCCGGATCCATCGAGTCCATACGTCGTTTACCCTTCGAGAGCACCGGAAGACGATTGGCGGCTTCGAGTGGCCCTCGATAACGCGCCGATCAGAGCTATCGAGGAGATTGAAGTGCTGAGTGGCATCGATGCAGAATCGAGTGAAAAGAAAAAGGAGACTGGGAACATCTCGAAACTCGACGAACTATCCAAAGAAAATGATATATTCAATAAAAGAGAGTTGAACGTGGACACGCAAAGATTTAAACCAGCAAAGGTTCGACCGGCTGAAAATCTGCCCACTTATACCGTTAAACACGAGTACGTATCAAGCAACTTTGATACGCTCGAAGATGGGCAGTCGAAGAACTTCAGACCTCGAGTACCGAAGATCTTTAAACCGCAGGTGAAAACTCCGCCGCAAAGGAAACTGGATATAAAGTCCCTCGCTACGGTGACCTACCATGGTTTCGCGGATTTCACGACTACGGTCGGCGATACCGTCATCGTCTTTTCGCCGAGCACGTCACCAGCGCCTATGGGACGTCCCGCTACCACGATTAAAGGCGACGCCACGCTTCGTCCGGATGACGGCGTAGCCGTATTGAAAATCCGACCTACCACCGTGATGGAACACGCGAGAACCGATCGACCTTACGAAGGAGACCGGAAACACGGCTCGGATGACCAGCTTCTGAGCGCCATTAATCGCGGCAACATTCAGCCAAGCGTCACTGAGGAAATTGATGCCGAATCGTCCACGAGATCCACGGAACCGTTACTGCTGGTACCCGATGTCGAAACGGGATCGTTGAAACCGACGGGTCTCCTGAAGGTCGTCGATTCTACTACTTCGTCGGACGGTACCACGACTCATTACAAGAGCCATATCTATGGCACGTATATCGGCACGAATTATGCGCAGATAATTCACACATCTTCGAACGTGTACTTCTTCCCGGATGATGCCACCGTAACATATGGAGCTGATGACACAACCGTGGATTATGGTACAACAGAATTCGACGAGAAGGATACCACTGTCGAATTGCCTTCTACCACGCCGACGACGATCACGACTAGCGAAGAAGAGATGAATGAACTGACTACTCCGTTGAAAGGCACAACGGACAGTGTCTTAACGACATTGAAGGACATCTTAGAAAGTGCTAGAAGAGTATTAGGAACAACCGAATCGGTGCTGCCGACTTTAGACGATGAAATTCCTAACGACATCGTGCCAGGAGATCCTCAGGGTCGTAGTATCAAGGGAGGATCTTCTCAAAATAAACTCCGACCCGGACATAAGCCGCATGAAAATGCGGAGGAAAAAGTAACGTTGGCTACTAGATTATTACCGTCTACCGTGTACAAGACATTTACATATTTCACGACTTTCTTCATTCCGGGCGGCAGCGATCAGACTACGACTTCGATACGTTCTCGGGAGGTAGTCTCTTCCGAAGTAACTTTCTTGACAGAGTTAATACAGCCTACCTCGACCAAAAATTTAATTCGTCCTACTACGTCGCCAGGCTCAAGGCAGAAAACACCAAGCTTGCCTGATGAAATCGAGGAGGAGCAAACTACCAAACAAGATGAGGAAATAGAGCTCATTTTCAAGACACTGTATACAACGTATACGTATCTAACGACATTCTTCCAAGAAAATACATCCAGTGTATCCAGTCGGCAAGTTGTTGAGACTAACGTCATCACGCAAACCGTTGGACCAAATGGTGTTTCCGCCGTTGTCGCCAGTCTCTTCGAAAAAGATGAATCCGTTCTGATATCGCCAACGACGATATCGGAAAATATCTTACCGTCGATAAGAACAAACGCTCGCACGCCCGAGGATTTCAACAAAGGTATCGAGGGCTATCCTGACGAAACGACAGAAGGAGGTTTCACCACTTTGCAGCAGCAGGATACCACGATACCCGAAAATATTCCAACGGAATCCATCACGACTGTTGATGATTTCGAGACGTCCGATGGATGGACCACTGATTTAGAACCGAGTCCCACGCCAGCTATGGCGAGCGCAGCAGTTAAGGAACAGGTGAAGACGTATTATACGACATACACGTACTTCACCACCATTTTTGTGGACGACGAGACGGAAATCGAAACACGTACTGAAGTTTTTACTAACGTTGTCACAGAGACAATTACACCTACCAAGGTTCAATCAGTTCCGCAGCAGACGGTTCGACCAACGACGCCAAAATCTGAATTTGCCGAAAATAAGCCTGCGCCCCCTCCAGAAATTTTGGCTTATCTAGAAGCTCTTCAACGTCAAAAGTCGCAGAAAGAGGCACTTTTATTAGCAAAGAAAGTCCAGCAAGCTAACACCGATCAACATGCTGAGGAAACTACTGAAAGTAGCACTGAGATTACAACGGAGATACCCACCACTTTGAAGGACCGAATCACCACTGAGCGTTCATTCCGCAATTTCCAAGTAAGCGCCCAAGTAACACCCAATCCTCCGACTGACGTGGAAGTTCTGGGCTCCATGATCACGGACGTCGTATCCTCTTCCAGTGCCGGTGGCGGCACCGTTCTAGATGTGGACAAGAGAAATATCGTTCCTGAAGATCAAGAATTATCGGAGTCTAACAATCACGAGGTAGAACCCGCGCCGACGTTGCTTCTGCAGACAAGTTACACGACTTTCACGTACTTCACAACGATGTATAAAGGCGATGAGACAAATGTCGCCAGTCGCCTAGAGACAGTTACAAATGTCGTGACGGAAACTTTAAGGCCGTCTATCGTAGTGCCGGTTCCAACCAGCACGCTGCCGGTAACATATTTCACGACCTTTACATATTGGACGACGTTCTACAAGGGCGGTGACACCATAACCACTAGTCGCGAGGAAACGATCAGCAACGTTGTTACAACGAGCGTTTCGCCTACACCTACGGTAGAACTCGGTGTGATAATGACTTATACGCCAACTGTGAATCCGCCGTCAGAGGAGGAATCAGTCAACGAAGAGGAATCCAAGATCACGGCGGATAACGAAGTGACACCTTTCGGCAGCGCTGCATCCGGAAAATCCATTACTGAGAACGGACCGATTACAACCAGACCTGACGATCAAAGCGTCGTGAACGCTTCGTCAATTTCGCCCGAGCCTACGACCTTCTATACTACATTCACTTACTTCACTACATCTTACGTCGGAAATGAGACGATCTTGAATAGCAGGCTGGAGACCGTAACTAGCGTATCGATACCAGACATTGCGACGCAACAGGCAACCGGTCGCGCGATCGGTGGACCTGTGTATCCGTCAATTCAGACAATAAATGCCGATGAGAAAACTGTGATACCATCCAAGGCGTCTGAATCTCTGAAAACGGGTTTAATTTCGACAATACGTTCGAGCAAAATACATGACGATGCCACGACTCATTACATGACGGATGTATATGGTACTTACATAGATGGATATTACGCACGAGTAGTAAAAAGCTCGACGAGAATAGAAACACCGTCATTATCTTCTTCGATAGCCACACCGGTTCTCCCTACGGGAGTTTTATCTTTGAATAAAGGAAGCGTAATAGATGCTGACGAAGTCACCACTGTTTACTTTACGACTAAACAAATCGGCACCCTCTTCGAGGGTACCTACGCTAAAGTGATTGAAAGTACATCAAGCACGAAGATAGATGAGGAAAGAAAAGCGAGCATTCCACCGACTCAAGGTCATCGAACTGGCTTAGTACGTTTGATTCAAGGCCAAATGGAGAATAACGGTACCACTACATTTTATCAATCAAAAGTAATCGGTACCAGCATCGAGGGAAGATACGCTCAGATCATTGAAAGTACTTCTAGCTTCTTTGTACCGAGTTCCACGAAGAATATCGCGCCGACTTCTACTCTACCTCCGGGCCAATCGACGGGTATTCCAGTAATATCGCCTTCTCCCGCCGTTATCCAATCTTCTGAAGACCATACAGAATCTTCTGATCAAGACGAAGATGATCAGAACGAAGAAGATGACGAGGAGGACGAGGAGGGTGATGACGGGCAAAGTTCTAAAAAGAAATCACGATTGACATTCTCGACAAGAAAGAGAACCTTTACGCCCGTGATCAGACCGTTCGCCTCCAGGAACAGGCCGACCTTCAATCCGAAACGCAAAGGCGCGCAAGCCGCGACGACGATTACTAGAACGGATATAACCCCGACGATAACTGCCACTTTGGCGGGTAAGGGTAACAGATTCGCATCATCGCGGGGTCGTGTCACCTCGCCAATCGGGCCGTATTCTTCGACGTTATCTCCATCAGGTTCCAGAAGATTTTCAGGCAGACGCGGAACCGCTACTAGTTCAAGCTCAGCATTTCCAGCGGGAAGTACTCGAGGTAGAGTACAGCCCAGAATAACGCCGTCATCCGTGTTTCAAAGCAACAGACGCGGTCCTACGTCGGTGAGAGGATCCTCTGCTAGGGTTGCATCTCGCGCTTCGAGTTCCGCGTTTCCCAGTGCTTCATCGAGATTCCGTGCAGGTATTCGACCGTCGTCGACGTTATTGAGAGGGCAACCTACCATCAAACACGACGATCAAGAAAACGACGCCAATGAGTTTACCACGACTACGCTTGTAACGGATGAAACGCCATTTACGGAATACTTCGAAGGTGAGACCGCTACCACTCCTCTGCAAACCACGACAGAATCATCTAGGAGATCTACGAATCCGCTGCTGAGATTCCGCAGACCTATTAATTTAAACGGTAACGGCAGATCGGTTACTACTTCAAGACCACCAACGACCACAACTCCGAGACGATCGGGAAATTTAAATAGACCAAGCGCGCCAACGGTACCTAGAGTAACCAATGGGCGAACAAATACCAGGGCAACTCCTCCGGTATCTACGAGAACACGACCGAGTAATACAGGTCTGTTCCCACCACGTGGATTCCTTGGTAGAAAGCAAGAAGCGTCTACTGAAGAGCCGACTGAGCCAAATGAGGGACAAAGCGAAAGTAACGAAGGTTTCGAAGACGAGCCCGTTGAAGAAATATCGGACAACGATTACGAAGGATCGGAACATGAAGACAAAAGATCTAATGTAAATCGTCGATCTGGAAAAGCTGCTGGACCCGTTGTACAAATTAGACCTTTTGGAGCCAGAACACGAAGAGTTCGTCGTCAGGCTAGCCAATTGAGAGCATACAGCAGCCGTTTTCGTAGACCCGCTCAGTCCTCTGCTGCAAAAGCGGAAGATAGATCTGATTCATTAGACGCCATAATAAATAAAGAAGACACTATAAAAATAGCACCAAAACCTTCTGCTCGTTATAATCGCGCGCGAAGTTTAACATCTTCACAACCACAAAAGATATCCTACAATTCTGACCAAACAGCGGAAACGTCGGAATTAACGAGTCAACAGAGTAAGCCTAGAACCAGATCAAAACAATCTAATGGAAATGGATCTAATAGAAATGGATCAGTCAGAATAAAACCATCGCCGGCCTCGAACAATGGAAGACAATTTACATTAAGAGAAAAAGACTCTTCGAACAGATCGGCATATAAGAGACCGACTTCTGCTTCCAGAACAAACAGTAGACCTACCAGTAAATCTGACAACGGAAGAGTGAGACCACCGAGATTACGAAGTGGATCTTCCAAATCGACGGAATCTTCAACGAATTCTCGAAGAGTACCATCGTCTCGCTCAAGATCGAGCGGAAGAAATGGGAACAGGAGAGTTCCTACAAGAGGTAGAGGAACCTACGAGGACATTCGGGAAGCGCCTACCATCTATCCAAATTACGACGGTACCATAACTGTAACGCATTATGTACCGACGGAAGTGACGATTCCCGTGGTAAACAACGGCGTCACGGAACAACGAAATATTATAACAGCGCAACCCAGCACTGAAGTCCTCGGGCCTTCTCAATATAGCACGGTAACAGCTGGAGACGGAAAACAGCTCGTAGTGATCGTTAGCGAAGTGACGGGTACCAATATTCAAGGCCAGGCCGAGGTTACACGATTCTTGCTGCACGAGACATCCACCACTCGTATCTCGCACACCCTGACGAGCCTTGGTGGTCGCCGCGTCTCTCAATCGGTTATTATACCCACGACGGTATACTCCGTGGAGAACATAGTTTCTACGGTACAACCTTCCTTGCCTGGCAACGCTCCCCTCGCCAATATTCTTCTCTCGCAATTACTTCTGGGTCAATTAGGTCAACCGAATCCTTTGTTACCCCAAGCTACACCCACCACGCAATATAACACACGCACCACCTCCTACGTCACCACAATAACGAAACATCAGAGCACCATCATTCCCCTTACTTTCCGCGGGAAGGAGATCCTGACGACTCTGGTCGACTCGTCGACCAACGTCGTTACTGCGACGGAATTCATAACGGACACTGTTGTGGTGACTCCGACAGCCGCGATACCGGCGGCCAACATAAATTCCCTCTTGTTGTTGCTCCAACAACCGCAGACGCAGCCGCAGAATACCAATCCGTTGCTGGATCCTCTGTTCGCGGCTCCTCCGTTCACGCAGAGTAACACCTTACCGGGAGAAGTCGAGAGAAGACATCAGCCGGCCGATTCCGACTACAAACACGATGACGAGTATTTCGAGGAGGACGACGTGGAAGAGTACCAGAAGTCGTCCAGATCACGCGGGCGCGCTAAATCGAATGACAAGAAAAAAGAGTCCAAGGCCTCCGCAGCTACAAAGGCTGAATCCAGCGTGGTGACGCTTTATGTTTCCGGCCGCAGACCCGGAGAATTCAGCACTGTTCTGAGTACTGTAAAAATCGACGATTCCGCCACCGCATCTAGAAGACGAAGAGACGCTTCAGAAGGAGCCGTCGAAGTCCGACCTTCCGTACCGCCGTCGTTGCATGCAGGACCGGTGGCCGTTGCCATTCTGGCGGGAAGCGAAGATCCTACCGACGCGCATGCACCAACACAAAGTCTCGAGAGCGTAGTGGGTGACGTCGGACGGCACATTTCCACGTCCATCTATACCTAAACATTATCCCTCTCTATTATACAAAAATCCTTCCCCGCTCCTCATCCTCTTCTCTCTGTCTTTCTTTCGCCCTTTTATATATTGTAAGTCCATAATTTTATTGAAAACCCACTTAGAATTGCCCCTAGAGGTTAATCGCCTTTCCCAAATCTCTTCCATCTGGAGAGCGTCGGTCCACCTTCTTCGGGCACGTCGTAGTGGGAAGAAAAACGAGCAACGTCGATGAAAATCGAAGTTGCTGCGTATGTAATATAGACAATCCCGAGACTGTCGGGATCTCTTCCCTTTGATGTTGCGTAAAGGAAGGGCCATTGGGTAATTGATAGCTTCGATGAAACGAGAGCCATCCGCGAGGATGACCGTCTCGTGTTCAGTTCGCTCTCTCCCAACCACTCTCGTATTTCTTCTGTATTTCCTTCTTAAAAGTATCCCCTTCGAGCGTCGTCCCTCATTTCCTTTTACTAACATAGCCTCGATCTGCCGCCGCACGCGCGCCCACACGACAAAATCGGACACTCTTCCGTCTCGCCAACAACATTACAACAAACAGACAAGTCGCAAGCGCCTGGTAATTAAAAACGCAAAGTGTTAAAAAATGTACGTGAAATTCAATCGAACGAGCACACAAAAAATCGAACACGAGACGACAGCGATATTTAACTCCAATCGATTAATGCATCATGAAAGCAACACTTCGAGAATGGCTTTATCGCTACATCCTGCTTGATCATACAGATTTTCATTAAATCGCGGAGTGAATTTAAATACAAGACGAGATGTGATTTAAATAGACGAGTGGAACGATCGCCTTTGCAGGTAATCTCTACGCTGAATCGGTGCAATACGGAGGTAGGAATATTGAACGCAATAGAGAAGGCATCGTTGACACATGGACCTCAAGCGAGGATTATATAAACAATGGAAGGATCGACGATGATGAATTCCTTGAGGAGACACCACGGAAGCGTGTTAGAATTCGAGTACCCGTGGTGCGTAGCAGAACTGCTAGACAGCATAAATTTACGGTCGTCAGGCGCAGACCCTTGACACCTCACACCAAAGATATCACGTATGCCACGTCTACCACGCATACACCACGAAGAATCGTGGTAACGCGCGTAAGAACTCTCGGATCGGATAACTCGATTTATCCGACCGACATTCCAGACTATGGAAATTACCAGCCTACCGGTTTCGGAAAGCATAAAGTAACCATAACCAGACGCAGAAAGCTTCAACCTACGCCGACATCGATCAAAAATAAAGTCAGAGTGACCAGGAAGAAATTAGTCGCGGTGCGTCCGATACTACCGACGTCGACACTTGCCGTTATTACTACTGGATTCTTTACCGCGCCTTCTTCCGAATACGATGAATATTCAGACGAAGAAGAACGCGAGGTGATTACAGGGAAAGATCACTCCGTCGTTACGCCTAATCTCGAAGAGACACCGAATCTTATTGACAACAAACCAGACGAGGAGGCGAGTCTTGTATCGTCGGACGCCAGCTATATCGTATCTGAAGATAGCACATTAAACACGCCGGTGATTATTACCGACAATTTCTTTTTCCCTCCGTCTAACAACGAGGAAGACGAAGAATACGAAGATGACTATCATGACATGACTGTTACGACTGAAAATGCAAATATCACGATTTTAACGAAAGACGAACATTCCACAACTTCTCCTAAGGTTGAAGATAATATTGTATCTAATAAGAGCGATGTTGAGATGCAGACAGAGAACGGCAATATTACTGTAACGACAACACCGGTTAGCGAAACATCAGTAAAACCGTTCGAAGAGCAAACAATAAAGACGCCTCAAGAATCTGATAATGCATCGATAAATATAACGGAATCGACTTTGAAAGACGTCAATAATACAGAAATATCAACGAAAACCGTCGTGAACGAAGATGATGATAAATTTACAACGAAAGAGCAAACTACTACCATTACCACTCTTGAGGAGCAAACTACTTTCATGGAAGACATCGCTACATTAAACGTACCCGATGAATCTACGAGCCTTCCCGGTAAAGAAAACATTACGACGAAAGAAATTCCATCAGTTACTGAGACGATACCGCACGGTATAGAAAGTAAAGAAAAAGAATCGACCAAAGTTCCCGAAGACACTACAGACCGCAGCACGACGCCAGAAACGATCAGCGAGAACTCAGAAGAAAATCTAACAGTGCAACCCATCCAACCGGATGTCATAATTGACTCTAATTCGACCCAGATTTCTCTAATCGGAGCAATCCTGCCATCTGATACTATCGTGATCGCGCCAAGCTTCGAGAGCGTTATACCGCTCGCGACTACGAAGTCACCGATACGCGACACCGATACGACGAGTTATCTCGACGATTCGTACATACCCAGCGTGATACCCCTCGGCGGAAATTACACCCGCGAGACAGTCCCCGCGACGAAAGTCACGAGCGAGATCGCTTCGCCGACGCCGGAGGAGATTGAGGCCGGGCTAGCGGATGATCTTTACCTGTCGTTGTCTCGCCTCGATTTCCCCGGGATCTTACCGTCGAAACCAGGCACAATCGATTCAGAGACGGATCTCGCGCTCGAGTTCGAGCCCAGCACAAGTGTCTATTACACAGAGACGGTAGTGACGTCGACGCGACTAAGGACGTACACGTACGTGGTGACGCAACTTAACGGACTGGAGACTAAAGTGACGTCGTCGACGACCGTACGACCGAGAGTGACGACACTTACGTTGACGGTGCCGGTCACGGTGACTGTTACTCCTACCGTGGAGTCGTCAGCCGGCTTCGAATCATCTGTGTATAATCCAGTACCCGTTACCGGTGAGTAGTTTACCTTTTACCCTTCTGAGACCTCTCTCTCTCTCTCACACGACGATCGCATAATGCACAAGCATTGAAATTTTTAAAATCCGTGTACGAAGCATGTACGATGTTTCATCGAAAATAATATTGATCGAGATGCGTAAACTCGTTGAAAAAAAACGACGAAATTAGTCATTTTGCCATTGAGTGTATGTACAAGTGCAACAGTGATCGCCGTATGTAATATAATCCTTAGACTAATAAACTATATTTTCGCTATAGACTTCCTTGATTACGCGAATTCGGTTAGACTTGTACGAAACGGACTGTTGGACTGTGTAAATGCTCTGTTAAATATTGTGTTCAATTGGCTTCTGGTATTCTAAATTTTTTCCTGTACATTACAGCTCTGTATGAAAATGTAAATACTGTATATGACAAAACGACGCTGTACATATCTAAATTTACGTTTTTTTTATGTACGATATACATATATATATATATATATAATATTAATCCTGACCCCTATATTAATTACATAACTTTATCAACTGTATTTTTTTCTGTAAAAATTCGTCGTATATTCGATTGTAATAATATACGATTCTTTTTAGTTCTTGTATATTAGTACAGATATTATTTGCTCATTGATTTGAACAACATCAACTGTAGGTAAGCTTACAATTTTCCAACAGAATCTTTTATATTGTTGAAAATTTTTATTTTAATGTCTCCGAAAAAACAGTAATAAAATATGAAAACGAAATATATATATATATATAATGTATATATATGTATATATACACACATATATATTTCGTTTTAATATTATATATATGCAACATGTGTTGCGAATCATTATTTATGAAATCGTAATGATAGGAGAGCACGAGGCAAAGGATGAAGAAGAAGGGCGCAGGTTCAATTTAGCGACCCGCGTAATGTCGAACGGTGTCGAAGTCATTGTCGCCGGACCGACTCCAGCATTACGATGGGAAAATTCGAATCCTCAACCTACCCTCACCTTATCCGAAGCGGTGGTCATGCTCCTGCCGCAGGATAAGCCGAACGAGTTTGTCACGAAGACTTGCACAACAACTTTCACGTACCTCAGCACAATCACCAAGGATGGAACGACTACCGTTTCTACGGAGCAACAGGTGCTTATGCAAACTTATTTGTATATACTTTTCTACAAATAAAATCTGTTTTCTGTTACAATTTATTAATATTTAAGTCATACAGAATATTTTATCTACAACTTAACTGCTAAAAACAATGTGTAAGAGAGAAATTATGAAAGATATTACAAGAAATGAAGAAGATATATTACAAAGCGATTAGATTTACTTTTTTATCAATTATAATTAATAGGAGCTATAGTTTTAATATGATTTATTTCAAAAAGACCTGATAATCTTTAAATCAAGAAATTTTACAAGATATATTACAAAGCGATTAGATTAATTTTTTTAATTATATTTTTTCAATTATAATTAATAGGAGCTATAGTTTCAATGTGATTTATTTCAAAAAGACCTGATAATCTTTAAATCAAGAAAAATTTTTACAAAAAAATTTGATTATCATACTGAATCTCTCTTAATCACTTTTTTTCACATATTTTTCAATTTTTGAACGTCCTACAAAAATTCTCATTGACATAGTAATTTTATTATTTCCTTTAGGTTGTAGCGAATACAGCGACGGAAGAACGGCACAGAAAACCTGGTTCCGAAACGGCAGCTGTGACTCTGGAAGCGTCCCCGACTTTACGTACCGAAGTATTTAAAACGACGTATACGTATTTGACTTTGAACACAGATCATCCGGACGTGAATGACGCCTTAGAAAGTAGCACGAAAGTCATAACGAACACGGTTACCGCGCCGCAACATTACCTAGACATGATTCTCGAGCCATCAGAGGCTCCGCGACCGGAAACCAATACATATCTCAGTACCAGAGTGTTGGAGAAGACGTTTATGGATGAGGGTCGAACGAAAATAGAGACGGTCAGCGACACGATTACTCAGGTTCGTTTATTTTATTTCCGCGAAATTTCCAAGTCGGTATTTACTGCGGCATTATGTTATTTCCTTTTCTCAATCTTTGTTTTTAGCTAATAGTGACAGAATCAGCACCTCCGCCGCGACCGACCAGTGTCACAACAACCCTGACCGCCTTGGACAACACCGACGGTAGCGTGACGGATATGACCAAGACGTATTACATCACGTACACGTATTTCAACACATTTTTGGAGAAAGGTAGCACGGTGGTTCGCACAAATGTAGCGACATCGACTGACGTGGTATTGGAGAAAGTGCCGGTACGAAAAACAACCATGAAAACCGCTCCGGTTAATCCCACGCCGGAGCCTATACAGATCTTCGCTACTAAAACGTACCTTACCACGTTCACTTACTTCACGACATTATTGCAGGTATATACGGTACTTTTAATACACTGTATTTACGCCCTACATACATTTAAAATCTCTCTTTCTCTCCTGTCATCAGGCTGGCCCAGATGGCGAAACGTCAACGACCGTGACGTCTCGTTCACATATCGTTGAAAATGTCGTGACGGAGTCGATAGCTCCGAGTTTATTAGACGCCGGATATATGAATGCCCTATTGACGACCGCGCATCATTCGGATCCGGTGAAGAACGTCGTCACAGGCTCGACGATTATCTTCTTCGACGAGGAGGATCAGATTGATCCAACCACGACCTCGAATCTCCCGCAATCAACCTCTATTACGGAAATAAAGAAACACGAGAAAAGTCCCACGAATACAACTACGGTGTCAACGGAGACGTCGGAGGAGGGCGCTAACCCCGATATAAAGCCAGCAGATTCAATAGATAAACAGGTATGTTTCATTTGCAACGCTTTTTAAGATAAATAAAAAAAATTTGTTTTAAATATTTATCACAACGGAACATATCAAATTACGCGAATATTTTACATGTAAATGAGATTTGCAACTTTTATGCAGGATGATAATGATACTGCGGTATTAAGCGACGGACCACAAAATAAGAGGCCGAATTCTCAATCCGGAGACGATGTTTCAGTTAGCAAACCTCTCCTCAGTCTGGGTTCTTTAGGGATAAATAGTTTATCCGCTTTGGGGCCGGTAATTACAGCAATGGCTGGATTATTGCAAGGAAAAACCGCTAATCGTAGAAATGACAGCGTACCTCTCGCAGAGATTCAAGAAGTTACAACGCAACGATCGCCGATCTACATACCCGTCGCAGAATTTGCTGACGGCGGTGATATAGAAACCGCTGAAAGCCAACACATCGGTAATGATCTTTTCTTTTTAAAAAATAAATAATAGTTATTTGTTATATTCTATTTAGCGCGTTTCAAATACGGTTATTTTTTTTTTATTTAGCTGCCCATCTGGCAAATCTCAATCATAATTACATTGCCGAAACGCGTCACAAGGTGACCAGCAGTCTTGCCGACGGTATACCGATATCCCCCGGTGAAATAATCACAGCAAACAGCGACGTTATCATAGGAAAACCGGGAAAAATGGCGCCGAGACCGCCGCAGACGTTTCTAAAGGACGAAGAGCACATTGGCATGAAACCACCACCGTTACCAGTACCGAATATTCCGGTGCATCCTGTATTGGAGGTGCTAGAAAACGACGATGACGTACAAGCTCAACAAACAGCGCACGACGCGCAGGTGCAAATTTTGCCGGCTCATCAGGTTTACGAAGAACATCTGAAAGTGCCGGTTTCTATTCCTCTTAATACGAATCATCCGACAGCTCCTAAGCAGCCTCAAAAATTGCTTCCCGTTCAATCATCGCCGCCTAAGAGAATCGCATCGAAACAGGATATCCTCGAGAATGATCCCTTACTAAAACCACCTAACAGACCGAATATAGAGCAGTATGCAAATCCTAATGTAAACCATAAAATTCCGGAGTGGAATCCCGAGAAATATAGAAGACCCTGGAGCGCTAAAGATCCCTTGATACCACCTACGAGACTTGACGAAGTACATTCCATTTGCACTATATACATTCCTATATGTTTTATAAATTAGTGGAAAAAATGAGCAGAATTAATTCTAATATAATTAACTTAATCTTTCTTTAGAAATTTATTTTTATATTAATTTAACATTATTTAAAAGAAACTAACAAATTTTTTTTTACAACTTTTTAGTAACAATATGTTATTTTTTAATAACAATAAAAAAATATATATGAATTCATTTTGCTCATTTTGTTCCGCTAAATTATAAGATTTCTATTATATACATTTGCGCAGTATACGTATATACGGTAACATATACAATTTATTAATTTATTTTAAGATTCATCCGGACAAACCGATTGAAAAACCACGACCGACCTCGGTCATATCTTCGGAAGAACAGAAACGACCACCTTGGGCACAAAAAGATCCTCTATTACCAGACAGTTCTATCATCATACAGAGCTCAGAGTCAAAACCGACTCCTACGGAGCCGATAGTTCATCAGGTGCCACATGTCATTGATAGATCGACGGGGCAACCTTTATTAGTCAATATTCAACCCAGTCAAGTAGCTAATGTCGTAATTCCTCAAGGCGGCACGCAAGCTCTGATTTTCGGAGACACTAACGAGCCTCATATAAGTGGCCAATATTTTGACGATCCATCGCCTTATCCGGAACCTGAAGTTGGACCAGGTTTTGTTGGTATCCAAAAGGTAACGTGTGTTATCAATTTCAATATTAGCATCCTCGCATAAAGCAACGTTTTTATATCATTGTATATGTCTAGGTCGAAGATTTATCTCAATATCCAAGCGAGAAAAATCCAGCTCACTACATGGTACCTCCATCACCGTCTACCAACTTCAAGGCTTCTTCTCCGAAACCAGGTTTCTCCAGTCGTCCGCATGCTATTCTATTGTCACCTGTACGCGGGAGACCGCAAGAAGTGCCAGAGACGCCTGTATTAAGACCCGATAAGAGACCATCGGAGATTCACCTGATCAAACGACCCGACGGATCCGGAGGATCCGGTCAAGGTCACGTTCATACAGAAATTCTTGTACATCACAAACCGGAGACAGTAAACGTTCGACCCCAGCCCGCTTCTCATCCGTCTGCTCATCATTCCGTGCATCAACCGCCAGTGCGCGGTCACCAAGGCGGTCACTTTTCGAGTGGTCAAACTCCGGTGGAAGCTCCGCCGAGGCGTGGAGAGGTCTCGCCGACCGAAGTTCCACATCGATATATATTCCTTGGAAAACCGGATTCTGGAAACGAGATAACCTTAAACACCAACTGGAAATCCGACAAGAAACCAATCAGATTCGCTCTGAATAATCGACCGAGACCGCGACCAAGACCGACGACCAATCGACCCTTAGACAGACACGTCTTTGTGGAACGACCTACTGGATATCCGCCGATTAGGAAACCAACGTATTCCGGACCACAGAGACCTCCGGTAAAGACGCACAACACCTTCGTGTTACCGCATCGGCCACCGTTGAATTCTCAGCCTCACCAGGAACCTACACGGATATCGTCTAATCCACTTCAAACTGATAATCAAAACAGACCGCCGCAAATTTATCTGGATAAGACGAATGTAGGTAACGTTGTGCCGCCGAATTTGCCAACTGCAGAGCAGAACGATCACGTGCCCACCGGAGCGATAGAATATCACAATCCTTTACATCCAAATCCGATAACGGAAGAAAATAAGCATTCTCAGGTATCCGCTACGAAAACACAGCATGTGCCAGGAGATCATCTTGAAAAGTGGCAGACTAATAAATTTACAGAGCAGGCGCAATTGGATTCTGACATCGGTGCCTCGGAGTATGTTAATTATCAGAATTATGGAAAAGGAAACAGAAGCGAAGAAATCGATGATCAGGACACGATAGATTCTCAAAGCATCAATCAAACGCTGGCATCGCAAACTTTATATGGACCAGTTGTTTCCATCAATACGGTCGTAGGCAAACCGCTAGAAGTCGGACAAGAACATGACATAACTTACGAACGTGAAACAGATGGAAAGCCGTCGTTGCAAGGACCTCACGGTACCGCTCTCTATAACACGAGACCTTATGAATTGCCTATAGTACAAGGCAAGCCATTCGGCGTTTACAACGGCTACGTAGATCCAACCACTCCTTACGGATACAAACAAAAAGACGGCAAACCCGATTACGAAATAGTTCACGGTATACCCGCTCCTAATGCAAAACCAATTGCGACCAAGAAGACGCAAGGCGGACAAGTCACAACACTGAATTCACTAGAACGCGATGATACCATCGATTTGAAGCCTCCGGCGATTATACCTCAATTTGAGGCAGATAGGCCCGGAAGGCCGTTCTCTAGACCGATCAGACCTGACTCGAGGCCCGGTCTAACTCGAATTAAACCAGAGATATTAATGAAACCGCCAATTAAATTAGAAGTGAGACCGGATTACGCTATAAAACGTCCGGACAACGTTAAGCCGAATAATAATGCAGAAATTTTTGTCAATCAAACATTAAACCACGGAATTAAAATAAATCATAATCTTCAGAATTGGAACGTAGACGTAGCGGTCCCGGATATTGTGAAGTCTCAACAAAAAATATCAGCCGGACATGATTTCCGAACTTCTGAAACGAAAGCAAATGAGAATAAAAATGGTACTCGTCCGACGAATTACGGCAATAAACGCCCAAGCGTCGTTCGACCAGAGCACGGAACATTCACGAGAGTGCATCCGGAATATCCTCACATCTTGACGAAACCGAAACCTCAAGTGCCGGAGCCGGTAATCGTCTCGAGCGGTACCGCGGGACTGGAAACACACGGTCGTCCGAACGTCAAGTTCTCCATGTCGGTCGAGGCTACGGGCGGGGAAGTGGACAGTAAGACGCAAACCGAGCGGCCGCCCAGCATGTTAATCACGAAGAATAATCTATCGCATAACAAAAAGAACGATGAGGCAATGAACACGGCGTATCAGACGAATTTTGCCTCCTCAGATTCTCAAGGCGAGCAGGACAAAATCAAGGAAACGAACGTTCCCTCTAGAAACATGATGCCGCCACCCCTAAACGGAGGCGTCGGACCGAAGAAAAAAGAGCAAGAGGGACTTAAACCACCGCCACCGCCGCCGAGCGATGTATTCGGATTGTCGCCACCACCGGTAGACATCACTACCACTCATATACCGGTAGATGATAGATTCGCTTTAATGACGACCGACGAGTCGGGTCTGAAGCCGCCGAAATATGTACCTTTAAAAGAATCGACAACGATCGCACCGCCCCGCACAAACATGGTTCCACCTAGACCGTCGCTTACGAGACCTTTCCTCGTAGAATTATTGTCACAGGTACAACTTTAAAATTTTTTATTTGTAAATCATAAGATTTACAAGATGTCTATCTCAAAAGCATATAATTTAATGATATTTGTTATATTCTAGGACATGGTGCCGCCGCCACCAATATTGACAACTACGAGGCCGCTCGAGATCGCTACCGTGAGACCGGCTGTCGCGGTTTCCGGTTCTATACAAATAGCTACCGCCGTCGCGACGTCTCATATCCCGGTAATTCAGGATATTGAATCGAAAATTCCAATTATTCACGGTACGGTTGATCTGCCAGTCGTAGTCGACGTTCCCGATATCCTCCGACCTGTGGAAACGCGGATGAGCGAACATGTTAGCATTTATACCGTGCGACCGTTCGATACAAGACCCGTGTCTAGGTATGTAAATTATTTAATAAATCTCTGTTACGTACGAACGATTAATGATTCGATTGTTGCATTTTAGAATCGGCATTCAATCGACATCGATATTGTCCACAAACATAGTAATACCGACAAAGCTACGGCCACCTCAAGTGGATCACATTCAGCCGAGCAGATCGTCGACAATCCATCGCGATGTTAATCCGACGAGATCATACGTTTTGGAAATCCCACCAAATCCTGTCAAGCGACCCGAGCATCCGGTGTTCTTAGAATCCAGCCACGAAAGCATCCTACCGTCGACAAGAATGGAGCCTACCGAATCTTTAACGTTCGCTACGGAAAAGAAACAGCATTCAGCAATATCGAATGTCAAGACGCAAAAGCCGCAAGTAACCGAATTCAGCATCGTGAATAAAACGGCGAGCAAAGAGTCATCCGTGATCGTGACTAGAGTCGACAGTTCGATCAGTAAAGTAACTAATACGTTGATACCAACGCCGGGCAATAAGACGCGTATCGAGGCAAGCAACGCGGCTACGCAGTTTACGAAGAACATTGCAAAGGCGACTAATACCGTCGCTAGGGATCAATCAAACGCTACTATACGCACGAAGCCAAAAGAGGTACGAGGCATCTCGATATAAATTTAAATAATTGTTATTTCACGAATAATCGCATGTATTAATTATATACATTAATGTTTGCAAACTAGGTGACGCGATTTAAAACTTCGACGGTAACGAGAACTAAAACGTCGGTGTTGGGATCGCCGCCAACGACGAGGACGCTTTTACTCACGCACACGATGACCACGACGACCGTCGAGACTGTCACGGAAACGCTGCTACGTCCGACAAGCGTAGTGTCCACGGTAACTTCGACGATCTTACAATCGATTGTTACGAGGATACCTTCAACGTACGACAATGTAGCGGATAATGACTCCATATTTGTCGTGATGAGCGATCAAAAACCACCGGGAGCCGGGGCGGAAGAGGTACTGACTCATGTAATATAATACTACATGCTATTTGTCATAATAAACAGAAGCTTCTCATTAAGCGCATTTCACTTGCAAATCTCTCGGTTTTCTCTTGAGTCGATCTTTTCTTATCAGATACAATTATACAATAATTTACATAAACGGGCATGTTTTCCTTGTATTTTAGGTGGAAGCCGAATACGGGGAGGAAGTTTCTCGCGACGAGCAAGATCCGACGGGCAACGAAATCCACAGAGTACTGTCGGGTGGAATACTTGGCGCGCCAGTAGTACCTCTTACGCCGGCTGCGAACCAGTGCACACCGGAGTGTAAGTCGTCCAAATCTGAGATATGCGCCGAAGTAGGAACTGAAATGAGGTGCGTCTGTCGGCCGGGATTCGCGAGGATGTTCCCGGATCGCCCCTGCAAACGTGAGTTCACAGATGCATCTGTGTATAATTTTTTGACAACGTTCCTTGCTTCGCGGATATATTGCTCGGTTTAACATGCTTGAATTAACTCGTAATAATTTTTTTAGCGACCTACACGTACACACTGCGCGTTGGTCTGGACCGCGTCGGCCACGAATTCGTGGCGTACGATACTGCCTTAAACGATACTACATCGGCAATTTACAAACGTTTGATAGTTCCGACGAGGGACGCTTTGGATAGAACTTTAATGCAGAGTGACTTGAGGGATGTGTACAGAGGTCTCAAGATTGCTGGGTTCATTCCGGATCCTACGAAGGTCGAATTTCACGTGCAGCTGAGCGATAACGCTAATGAGACCAGATTGAAGGAAGTTCTTCGAAAATATTTAGTTGGAAGCAATTACAGCTTAGGTGGCACAGAGGTCTACGCTTCTAAGAATCTTGATTCAGTAAGTTATAAAAAAATCGATATATACAATTATAATAACTAAAAATTCAAGGCGTTCTGTTTTTAATTATGTATTGTTGATATTTAATTCTTTAATATAATTTAGATCGAGGCAGCCGATTTTGATGAATGCGCTTCCAAGGAAGGCGGTCCGCATCACGACTGTTCGCCCTACGCGGCATGCTTCAATTTACGAGGATCCTATCAGTGTTCTTGTAGAGAAGGCTGGGCTGATTTATCAGAAAATCCAGCGTATCCCGGAAGGGTATGCTCACAAGCTCCATTAGGATGCGCTGGTTGCAATAATAAAGGTCATTGCGTCACCAATTCTCTCGGTCAGGAGGTATGCGAGTGCTTCCCTTGGCACAGTGGCCAACGGTGTCAAGTTAATCTCAAAGGTGAAAAAAAGCATCTTTTATGAAGTATAACGACTTTGCAATAAATCAGAACCAAAAGAATATTACAAAACTTAATCAATTATATTTTCATATATTTGCAGTTTTGTTGATAGCTTTAGTAACGACCGGCGCAATCTTGCTGGGTCTCCTAGCAATCTGTGTGGGAATGACGTGCTTCCGTCATCCAGGCCGCGATCGGAAGATCGGCGACAGACGAGCTATAATCCCCGGAACAGGCGGTGATACTAGCAGCGAGGGTAGCGTCACTGACTTGGCGATACCTCATCACGTACCGCACGTCTTGCCACCGCCGCCGCAAATGATAGCTCCCTTGCCGCCGAACAAACGGCCAGTTCGTAAGATCAGCGCGAAGCCTCGTCATCCACCAAGAAAAGCTACTATGGTGCCTGCCGGTATGTTTTTGCTATTGCTACTTCTTATTTGTTATAGGTATTTCAAATAATCTCCTTCATATTCAAAATTTTTCTTTACATTTTTCATGATGTTGGTTATAAAGATAACATGCTAAAGTCACTGTTTTTTAATCAATTTGACGTCCCTACAGTGATACCAGTAAACGACGATCAGCGTGATCGCTCCTTGACAGTTATGATCCCACGAGCAAAATATCGATCGGCGCCGCAATCACCGCAAAATTACAATAAGACCGTCATGAGTACATTTGCCGCCGAGGAGCACAAACTCATAAATTATCTCGACAACGGCGTGAACTCTCCCGCTAACAGGAAACAAAGTATATCTAGCGCGAAAGATTGCAAAGAAGCTGATTTGCAAGGCGCGAGAAACCCAATAACACCCACGGGTGCTCTCGTGAGTGCCGGTTTTCAGGTACAGCTCGATTTTAATCTCAATGATAAGTCTAAAATGCCTAGAAAACGTACAAAAAGTGTATCTGTAACGGGATTTTAATTATCGACAGGTTTCGGCGACGGTGACACGTATTGTGGACGCTGAATCCACCTTGGCACGTTCGTGCGGCGAGACCACTGTGGAACCAGCGACGAAGATACTGAGGAGCGGAGATCTTCAGGTTGATCTCGATTCGACTTTAGCACGCTCGTGCGGCGAGACAACCATCCAAGCTCCGACAAAACTCCTCAGATTGGATCTGGGCGAGGCTGGTTCTACCCTGGCGAGATCGTGCGGCGAAACGACGATCCAACCGCCGACAAAAGTCGCCGCCGTCCGACGAAACAGCGTCAAGGACACCAGAGATAACAGGGACACTAGAGACAGCGCCAGCGAGGGTCACACCATGGCTGAGCGTGATCTAGGGAGCACATTGAGACTTCCGGCGCAACATCCGCCGTTATACAGTCAGGATAGAGTAAGTATCTTACGAATTTACATCCAAATTCTTCTTCATGGATCACTAATATTTAATATCCTATTGAAATTGCTATTTTGTTATTAATTGATTCACAGACTAGCGATCGGGAATCCAATTTCGATTCGTTATAGACGCTCAAACGAGAACGAGTCACGACGTATGGGAAGATTGATTGCGGACGAGACCGCTGGACGGTATTCTCCGTAGATTTATGAATCATTGTATGTTGAAATTTGCCGCTATCAAAACACGCGAAGCAACATATTTCATTTCATTTGGTGTTATCGGTTTATTTATTTATCGCGATTGTTATGTTGTTTCTTTTCTATTCCTGTTACGGTATATTTACTTATTTATAATGCCTGTTCACTAAAATTAATGACGTTTCTCTAACAATCAGAGGAACTCTTCTAAATGCAATATCTGATCGGCGAATATTTGTCAAATTAAAAAATTTACGCGTAATTTCGCTTCAAGGCGAAAGAAATAAGCGCGCGTGACTCAACCCCGTGCCAAAATACAACCAATGAAATAGGGAAGACTGCGAAGAAGCTCTTTCTTGCCTTCCCTATCGTTTTCACGAGATCGAGCGACTCGTCGCTGCAGAGCTGATCGAAATATTAGAATATTTTATTAATTAAAAAATTTTAATAATTAATAATTTCAAATCGTATCAAGAGAGTATCAAGTTTAATATAAAAAAAATTATCAGTCTTTACGGATAAACTTTTACACAGAATTAGAAAAATATTACAAGTGTTTATGTGAATTAAAATTTGGAAATAATATTTCGATCGTCGCGCAGCTTACCGTGCACGTGCAAGCATGGTGCAACAGTGTCATAAATAGTGGATGGCGCCAAATCGTTCGTGCTGACAGCATAACGAAATAGCTCGATGCTTACATTGATCACGAAAGGAGAATATTTTTTTTATTTTTGTTGTTACTGTTTGTTTGTTTAGTTTATTCTCCGACAAGTCGTGTCATGTTGCCCGGCTTCGTTGCAAAGAATTCAGGAGCGATCGAACTTGCGCTCAAGATCGATAGTGAATAGCCGTTCTAGTATCTGCTCGAGTGTAAATTGTTTGTTATGTTACATAATATTTTTACGCTATACACACATCTGTAGTCTTTAATACATTTATACCAGACAAACGCTACTTTCTACGTATATCTAATTCCAATGATATGTAATTTTGACGATAAATTTGAAGATAAATTTTGCATTTAGAAATTAATATGTTAAAAATAATTTCAAAAGAGATAATTGCATATAATTGCGTTATAACATTTTACATTCGAGAGACATACAAACGTCTTCCACTTCATTCAGGACGAAGCCGCGGCAACGTCGCTATATATCAGACTCGAGAAAGAGCAAAGACAAGACGCGTTAAGCTCGCGATGTATTTACTGTTAGCTCAATAAATAGCGTAAGTGGAGGTGTAATGAAGGACAGGTGTAACACATATCGAGATTCTCTCGTAAGCTCCACGCTTAATCGGAAGATTACACGAGACGGATTAAATTTTCTGCCGGTTTGAGAAAACGAAGATGACGATGCTCATATATCTTAAGTTTCGTTAATTATGTTTACTAACCTTGTCCCTCCTTACATCAAAAAATCAACCTTTCCTTTATATATATACATATATGCATACACGTATAAATATAGATGTATCACCCTGTTGTACATATACTCTCTCCACCGGAACCTCTTCTACGTAATGCTATTGTAATTTTGTACACACTTAGCGCATGTATACTTATACGTACTTTTAATAAAAGTCAATAATATAACGGCATGTCTTAAACGTACCTGTTTGTCATACTCAAGAAGTTATAATCAACTTAAGTACGTAAGCTGAATCTTTAATTAATAATATTTTAACACACAAGATATATTATCCGCGTTTTATTGCATTATTATTGTAATCACGCGGTCCCATTACTAAGATTTTATCTATTGCGTTTTAATAATCTGTTTTAACCAACTTATCCTCTAACTTTCATCTTTTTGCGTAAACTTTAAAGTAACATAAAATGTCCTAAAAAGATTCTTTGATTTTTATTAGAATGAAAATTGTTATAAATTGAAGGTAATTAGTCAACAAGCTTGAAAAAGAGAAAGATAAGTCACTCGATGTTATGAAACCAAGATATGAAAGAAAAGAGAACAATCGAAAACCGAAATAAAGGCGTCGTCGATGATGAAATACAATTAATCGAATCCTTTATAATGTTACAGATTATAATCTATAACTGTTATGCGTAGAGAACTACCATTTATTATATGATAGGCATTCATCGATATAAGTTACTAAAAAGAAACGTTTTTATATATTAAAACATTATGTAAGTCCCGTAGATAATATACACTAATTATTTATTCTTATAATAAATTTTTAACGTTGTACATATAAGTTTTGATGTCTCAACCTACTCTCAGCCTACAACACGTCGTCGACGGCGAGAGCAGTTTCTACGGCTCACCGTAAAATCGTAAATGGTGACTTGATTAATTTCCAATCAGCGGGTTTATTGTTTCGCAAATTCGATTATGTGCGCTGAACATTTATGGAAGCAATTTCGGACGTAGCCCTTCGCGGCTCAGCCCGTCGTTGGCATTGAGAGTCGACGGCCTGACGACTCTCGCTGGGAGAAAAAGCGGCGACGTGCGCCGGTCCGCGTTTCGTGATTCGTCGCGGGCCGCGACTAAAACATGAGCCTAATCCGCAAAACAAACCGATCCTCCGAGAGTCCCATTCCGAGACACGATCCTTGGCTGTGATTTCTACGTCCCCATACGCGACGAAAGGCCCGATTCGTCGAAGGGCCCCGACGAAGGGCAGGACGGCAACTGCCCGCAAATGACTTTATTTATACCCTCGACCCCTTATTAGGACTCCTTATTAGGACACTAGCTGTGGCAATCGCGAATTCACCGGGAAAATAATTCAGTTTACGTGAAACCTGTTTCCGAGCATCAGCTTTAGCGGCCGGATGGAGTGCAGCAGTTTAACTTGTGGCTATGACGGAATTGTCACTAATCGTCGCTCTAAGCTACGACCCATATATAATTTTAAAAAATTGCAAAAACATTGTAAAAAGATTGCGTCTCATAGCAATATTACAGAAACCCGATATTACATCTTTATTACAAAAATTGAATGAAAAGTTATATGCACTATTAAATTCAGCACCGTGAAAAATTGATTTCCAATTAACTACCTAAAGTGTTGATTCATCAAAAACTTATGAGCACAACATCTACCGCAAATGACTTCATCTACGCCTCTCTGGTTTTATTAGGATTCTTCCAAGCGTGGTAATCGCGACAGCAATTTAACTTACGTTGACCGCTCCCTTGTTTAAGGTCCACCTGTGTTTGCAATTCGATATAGAGTGCCAAATTCTATACATTTTACTGAAACACTATTTATGAAGTTTGTTATATCTACAAAGTTATATATGTAAAAAAATGATTTAATAATAAGAATTGAAGAAATCACGACTGAGACAATAAATGTTAAAAACCTTGAATTCGATACCATTTATGTTACGTTGAATGGAATATTACACTTCATCAACGTATGAATAAAATAAGGTCACATTTGTATTTTGAAAAATACAAATGTGTCTCTGTCATACGTAAGATAATAAGAAAATAATGACCAGAAGAATTCTTTACCATGCAACGACCTAAAATGACTTAATTTTTAACGCGAACTCTTATTATTTGTCATTCTCACAAAGTCCGTCAACCGTGAAGCCTTTGCGACACGCAAGATAATTTGCTCCGCATCTGTGTTTAAGAATCCTCTGATAGGTGTTGGAGTTATACGTTTTTGTCGACTCGTCAACAAAACACAGAAAAATACATATGCCATTATCCTATTTAATTTAGGTAGAAAAGAAAAGTTTATATTACAGAATATATGATTTCTAACAGTTTAAATAAAATTACCAATTAATTCATGTTTGTTAATATAACTTACTCCTTAGATACACGACTTTTCTAATAAATTTTGTAAAAATTCAAAAAAATAATTTTAATAATTTTTTAAATTAAACACTATCACACTTAAACTTTAAGTTAGCACTTTTTTTTAAAAAATTACTAAAAAAAAATTTATAGAGACTATTGAAAGAATATTATAAGAAATAAATATTGCATAATCTTAAAAAATTCTTTCTATATATCCAGAGAAAATCGTATAAATGGAAATCATTAAATTAGAAAATTAGAAAAACAGATGTTTTCCTCGAAAACTAAAATAAATAATATTCTTTCAAATTTCATGTTCTCTGTGATGTTAAGAGTTACGAGTATTAAGTATCAATTTGCAGATTAATAAAAAATTGTATATCCTCTCGATTGTCAGAGCGACCTTTTTACGCCATTTTATTGCAACCCTTTGGATGACTAAAAGAAAGTGTATGCAAACGTATGCACCGCAATAGGAGCACGTTGAGGATGCGAAGTAGTGGGGGCAAACTTTTCGCGGCGTACGTGGACCAGCCGCTACTACCATTCGGATTGTTCGTCCCCCTCTTCAAGACACCTTACCTCGTCTCTCGATACCCCGCCGCTTCCGAGTCATCGACGTTTGGATAAAGGGAGTTTCTCTGTCGGTAAGGAAGGGAGATCAGGGTGACGCCCCCCTGGATGCGAGTCTTCCACCGGTGGGGCTAAATATCCCATCTTCCTTGCGCCCGTACCTCTTTACATCCCGTCTTCGTTACCAACGAGAGCTTCGTCCTCCATCTTCTTCCCACTCTCTCTCTCTCGCCCTTGCTTCCCATCTCTCTATCTGGTACCGCCGGCTGCTGGCAGCGCGGAAGGGATCCAGAGCGAGGGGAAAGCCGGCCGTGAAATTAAAACATGATGAGGGGTCTAGATTGAGATGCGAGGGAGAGAGAGATGGCGAAGGAGTAAAAAAGAAGGAATGACGAAGAGGACGGAGGTAACGGCGAAGACGGAGACGGCGCTAACGCCAGGGACGCATCCGCGAGCGGTACATAAATGAACGTCGATTTCGCGGATGGCGTTCGCTTTGGCCTTTGTGTCTTTTGGCATATATGCATCACATATATTTCGCGAAGTGATTTTTTATTTGTTAAATTATTTCTATCTTCTAAAGAAAAAAAAATACCAAGCGCTAGCTCGATTTTTTTTTCAATAAACGCTTAAAGTATTATGACTTTGAAAAACATTTTTCTTTGAATTTTTCTCTGAATTAATTTATCTGATAATTAAAGATATTATCTAAACAATTGTGTGTCACTGTACATTTTGTAGGTCAACAAAATCAGAGTACTACATTTAATTCTACACACGTTCATGCTTTCAAGCTTCCTCACTTAGGTCTTAAGTCCAACTCTACGAGTAGTTGGTCACAATGTCGTCACACCGGTCGCATGTCCTTTTTACACATCACATGCCACGAAATAAATTGTCCAGAAATTCTAAGGTCGGCTCGCTTTGTGGGATTAGCCAGGAGAAACGGCGGGCTACCAGTCACAAATCATCAGGTCATCCAGTCACAAGTTACCACCTATCACGCACCACGTGACTTCACCATCGACATATTTACCACCTGGATTTATTACGAGCCAGCATTTCCGACGGAGCTACAGCGACGCGGACGAATCTTTGAGGCGGTCGCAACCGTTCCATTATATCTTTCCCCCCTCGTGATAGTCATATAGTTTGTAAACCAGGCGTGATCGTGCCCATCAACTACTCATAATGATCGTCTTGGCCTGCCGTCTCGTACTATGCTTATTCATCCGTCAAAGTACCGCATCGAGCTTCATCATAGAGTGTTAGAATTGAAAAGGATTCTATTAGCAGTGCATAAAACAAATGTTAAATTGGCATTTATTTAAATATTCATAATCTATCAAATAATGTGTAACCTGACAAACCGATTTATTAGCTTATAATAGCAATGCGTATACTCCTAGCTCTTTCTGTTTTTCAAATATACATATTTATAAATGAATAAGAAAAACAAGAGGACGAACTATGTCGATAAAATCAAAATGAAAAACGAAGATCTAAAACTTTTCATAACTTTTCTAAAACTTTCAATTCAAAGAGGAAAGAGTGATGTACAAAAGAGAAATTCCTCTTTTTTTTTAAATTACACGATCAATAATCATACATTAAAATACATTCGTAAGATATTCATTTACGTGCGATTTACGCATATAATTTTTAAAAAAGTAAGAGAATTCGAAAGAGACAGAATACTACTTATTGCGATGTATGTTTGCGGGTTAAACGGTCCGAGTAGCCATAAACCGTTACGACAACGTGCTTCGTGTTCGAATTTTCTGTGAAATCCTTTTCACGCGATTGGTTCCGCGAACGATCGGTATTGACGGCCGGACGGATAGTTTCAGCGAGGGTGCGTGAGGACGATGACGGCCGACAGTCCTCCCTGTATCGTAGTCCTTAGGGACCGTTCGATAGCGCGAGGTCCTGCGGCCCATAGATCACGGCGGGTTCTCTCTATCCCCTTTTCAGGAAGCGGCACAATGCTGGGTACCGATGCTGCCTGCCATTATAGGCAGAGCCGATCCGGTCGCGGCCCTGCCTCGACAATGGATGCGAAGTCGGCCATTGTGCGGGTGATTTGGGACCTTGGGATAGAGCCGGAGAGGCCTTCCCTCTTTCTGCCGAGTTACCGAGATGTCTTCATTAGGCCCATTTCGCCGCTCCGGGATATACAGAGAAGTGCGGTTTGTTACGACCCGGTGAAGAGCGAGGAGAGAAGCTGAACATTTGAGAATCGGCAGCGTGAATTGGAGGTGGCATGGTACGAGGGAAGTTGCGCGTTCCGAAGATTTTTCCAGATAATGAGGAGCGTGTAATTGTTTAATACGGGTAGAGAATTACTTCTTTTCTCTCAAAATATTGAAAAACATCCCGCGAGGAATATGGCCATGACGAAGTTAAAATCGCATACAAAATGCCTGCGCAGACTTTAATAAATGACTGATGACGATGACGATGACCGTATTGATATTTAAATTTATTCATTTTGTAGAAACTTATTTATTTTTGAAGAAACTTATTTATTAAATTATTACTCTACTATGTATAATCAAATTATTTTTTAACAACGTAATTATTACTAAGCAGAATCGGTGTAAAAGTAATATATCAATCAGAGATTTTATGATAAATAGGATTGACGATGTTTTCCTCAAGTCGTAGCATAGTTTTCAAAGGAAATTCGTACAATTTGCGAATATTCACAGGGGAGTTGGAGCGATGAATGACACAAAGACGGGACATTAGCCGGATGGATCCTGTCATTTGCCGGGATTTACCTGCCCTTTCGGTCTTTTTTTCGTACCACATTTAGTCCTTCCCCCCGTCGTGAGACGTCGCAAGTCAGGCTCGAAATGGCAGCTTCTCTCCCACTGGTAAAGCCGACAGATCCGCCCTGGCACGCAATTCATCGCTTCCGTCGTGAGCATTACATCTAATCGGTATCCCCTGCGGGTTGTCAACTTCGCCCGAAATGTTCAAAATATTAATTGCAAAACAAGTATAATAATATGAAGTAAAATTACTTTTATTTTACTGCAGTAATTCTTGCAATCGAAAGACAATTTAATTTTAAAAGCGCAAGAATACGGACATAGAATTATTTTTTTGAATATGTTTTACCCGAGCTTTTTAGCTTTGTACAAATTAAATATCTCACACAACATTGTTTTCATAGGAATAATGCAAACTATTGCTACTTATTACTACTGCTAAACTAGAGAGTATTTGCCCCATATAAACACATATGGACGCATAATGAAGCATAAAATGGGGCTTTCTCACATCGTAACATTTAAAAAGTCACAGAACAATCTCGGGGATCCGGACGATTAGCGTGTCAATATATTTCAACGCTTCAGCCGTAAAGTCGTGTAGGAGAAACTTTGTCCCACACCTAATTAAATTCGTGGCGAGATTCCGTGGTCGACGATCGCCTAACCGATCGGACGTCTTTTGGCGGCGTAGCCGATTTCCGAGAAATCTGGCACGGTCCTTCGGACGGTCGACCGATCGAAACAGGAAATACCCGAGCCTCCATCCGAGAGAGACCGAACACGACAAATCTATCGCGTGGTCGCAAACGTCATAAATTTCGCCGAGATAAAAATCGATAGAGTGCAACCGCGATAAATTACAAGTAGTGGAAACGAATTTACAGCCCGTAATCTTAAAGGCTGTAATAAAATGCTCGCTAATAATGAAAAAAATCTTGTTTCCCATAAAAAGTTTTGTTGTAAATTAAATTCGTAAAATAGTTCTTATAATTCTGTAAGATGTAAGGTAACACGACGGAGGAGCACGAGAAATCACGCTTAGAAATACGAGCCGTATAATCCTGAACTGCTATAAAAAATTTGAATAGCATAAACTATTCTTCGATCGGAAAGGTTAATCCTCCTAGCCTTGTGTGACAAGTGTCCTTTGCCAAAGATGTCATCGATGAAATCATTAAAGACCGACAAAATCCGATTTTCCACGGTCACGGAGCGCCTAACACCTCACGAATTTTGTGTACGTCGAATTTCCTGGCCAACCTACTATTTACTTCCCACTTTCTTGTTTCTTTTTTCAACTTGTGAAATGTGTCGTGCGCAAAGACGTGCGCAGTGCCGAGGCGCATCTGGTAAGGCTGATTAGCCGGGAAATCGTAGTGCCCGTAGGCGTGACAGTATCCGTACGATCCATTCGTTTCCCTCGATTTTCACGCCCGGATCGTTACGACAGCGGTCCAAAACCGCTTCGAATTCTCGAACGGTGATAATTTCCCCGGAACGTTGACTCGTATACACCTTACAACCCGGGCCATTCGTTACAGTGGCATCGAAATGCTTTCCCTCACGTGCCCGGCAACCCCCACGCCGTATCGTGTGTAAGCGGATGGCAATCTAATTAGCGTGAGTTCGGCCCTTTTATATTATTCGCAGGGTGTCGGGAACAAGATGATTACTGGCTCTCGGCGGGATTCTGGCGCAGCCGTCGTCCGTTCGAAAATGAAAAATCGTGTTTCTCCCCTGGCTCCTTTCTTCGATATATAATCCGTTTACATTATATACGTGAGGAAATCGACAATTCTTATTCTCAACTTTCTACGAGCTCTATCCTTATTAAATAAATCTACAGATTTTGCGCATATTCAAATTTGATTTCTGTAATTTCTGAGAAGCAAGAAACTCTTATTACTATTCAAGCGGGATTTATTGATTTACGGGTGTTTCATTCATTCGATTTGCGGGTTTATCGGACAAACGCACGACTCTTCGACGATCGACGATCGAAAAGCGTTTGTTGTATTCGCATGCTACGGATAATGAGATGAGTCGGCCATAAAGCGCGACGGCAAGTAGCGTGAAGATCCTTTTGCTACTACAACGTGCGGGTAATAATTACGATATCGAGTTCGCAAGCAGGACAAGGAAGGACGAGAGAGCGTGGAGAAGTCGGCGAAATGAGGGATGAGAGCGCCGCCAATAGGGAATCAACCGCGGACCTCCAACGTCATAATTCATCTTCATCGGCGAGGCCCTGTGCCTGGGTTGCCCAACTTTCCGGTGGATTAGCGGTCCGCCTCGCGTACGTAATGATCGTGTCGACGACGATAGGTTGAACGAAGGTAGCAGGTAGCGGCGAAGGCGAGAAGCAAAGAAGAATCAATTTTGGTTTTTCTCGTCCACCCGATCGTCGTCGTCGTCTTCGTTGTCATCGTCTTGGTCGTCGTCGGCGTCGTTGTTGTCGTCATAGTCATCGTTGTAACCCTTACAAGAAGCAACGGCAGATAGAGCAAACAAGGAACAAAGGCCTCCTCGGGGTGACTTGCGAAAGTCCCCTACGGCGGCTTCTTACGCTCCTGAGCGTCATGGGGCCCGTTCAGCGCTCATAAAGCCCGCTAGGGGCCTCACCATGGAAAAACAATGAGGCGGCCCGATCAGGCTCGGGCTCTCTCTCCGCAGCCTCTCTGATTCGCCATGAAGCCAACAAGAAATTGACTACGATGGCTGCTCTCGCTTTTACCGTCGATGCGCCAACGGGTTCTCCTTCACGTTCTCTGTCCTTTCGAGAAACCAGAGATTCTGCGTTTCGCCTTGGAGCTCCTTTCCCGATTAATCGCCGTGCGATAATAGAAGAAAATTCTCCGGCCTTCGAAAGAAAAAAAAAGCCATTTAGATTTAACTGTTTCGCCACTTTGAAGAGCGAGAACCTTATTCGCGGTCCTTCACTTTTTCGTGAATTTGCCGTTTAAAATTTCGTGATGCATACAGATCAAATGGAGCGTGAATTTCACGAGGCTTCTCCGAGTCTTCGGCTTCTCGCTAATTCGTAAACGATCTTATCTCGGAATCTCACTTGGGAGCAAGCTACTAACTCTCGACACCTCGGTGGTAAGTTCTCGCTCTCGGTCGTTCCCCGTCCATTTCGGGCGCCCTTCGCCGACGCCCGGTTACTCTCTTTTTCTCTCACAGAGATGCAGCGTACCACAGGACACAAGAAAAAGATAGAATTCTCTCTCTCTCTCTCTTACGCGCGCGCGCACGAACATATCTCAACTTCCACCGTGCAGATCGGCCGAGCAGATAGCCTGAACCACCAGCGTCTTCACTGCGACTTGAACTTTGGTAGAATCCAAAGAGTGTCCTGGAAAGCGTACGGTACCGCCGTAAATCGTAATTCATCGCTTTTTATACGGAGCCGCGCGTGGGATATGAAAATGGAGCGAGCAGGTCGACGCCCCCCCGTCGACTTTTCGGCGCGGCTCTTTTCTCTTCGGCGCTGCCTCTTTCTTGCTCATGACATCGCCGGCGTTTCTATATAAAAAGGAAAAAAAAGGAACAAACGTGGAACAAGAGTCAAGAACGCGGGCCGAGCCAATGAGAAAGACGAGAGAAACCTGGTAAATGGGGCTGTAAATCTGGAGGGCAGACCCATTATAAGTTTATTACCGACTTTCCTCGACGCGCGACACTTCTTCGGATACGAGCCAAGAGTCCAACTCAAAACCTGTTACACACACGCGTAGTACCTGCCAGAGAAGGAGAGAAAGAGGGATGGGAGATGGTGCTATATACTAGAGATCATTAGTTATCTTAGTTTACTGGAAAAAATTGTTATGGCTTTCGAACTGTTTAGTCAACCAATCCGTTGTGGACAATAAAGAATTTGATTCCATAGTTACATATAACTTCTTAATCAACGTAAAATAATAAGAAAATTAATTATGGACGAATATTAATAATAATATATTCGAATCGATGCATTTATATACGTAGTTGTAATTTTTCAGTTTTAATTTCATGAAAAATTTAGGCAATAAGAAATGTTAAGAAACATTTAAGAATGCATTATGAGAAATTGCAGAGCCGGAGATGCTGGCATTCCGATTACGGAAGTAAGCTCGCTCCGCAACCGCTCGATTTTGTAAATCACGATGCAGTAATTATTCGGCGTTAACTCAAAGCGAATTTCTCTGCTTGCGCGGCTACTTCGATTCACGGCGCGTTGAGTTTTTCGTGCATGCCGGATATTCGGGGTCCACTGACGGCCCCACCGAACGTTTCCCCGTGACGGAGGTGGAGCGAGGGGCCCCGAGGGTTTAATAACACCGTGGGTCCCGGCATAACCGACCGAGACCGACCGGGCCCTCCCCCCAACCCCTTTTGGCATATATATAGCAATTAGGCCGTGGAACGTCTCTATCCCAAGCCGCGGCGGCCTTCCCAGCCATGATTAGAGGACATACGCACGCGGTGGGGGCCCGGCTGAGGGGGCCCTACGCCGTCCACCACGAGATTAAGGTCTCTTCCACGCTGCCTCTCCCTTCTATCTTTCCCCTCCCATCCGCGAGGAACAGCCTGCAGCGGCAAAATGCGTCGGTTTGAATTTCGACGCGTGACAACCTCGTAATACCTGATATTTATGCGACGCTAGTGATCAACCAAGGACAAGTCACGCTTGCGAGAAGTGGATAATTGCATAATCTGTCGCTTCTTTTCCCTTGGCACGGGGTGATTTACTTTTTTAGAGCCTTCGGATTTTAGCGGGAAGGTTAAAGGCAGGACGACGAGTACCAATGACGAATAAAGATATTCATCGGACAGTGTGTATTAATAATTCTTACCTGTAAAACGTAATTCATGGTAATTTTAGGACCACACGAAGAACGTCGGAATTAGCTGTGTCGCGAGCGTCGCCTTGGGAGCGAGTTAACATAAGAAAAAGACATCAGCGGGCGAAGGTAAAATAAAGATGAGATTAGGCTTGCGGTTAGAGAGGTTTGAAGGAAGACGTAAATAGGACCTCGATGACGCCAGAGGCATCGGTATCTCCACAAAGATGCCGATACGAGCGAACCATAGAAAGGATACATAAATAAAGGACAGGTGCATTTTTCAATCCTTAAGAAGGGATAATCCGTATCGACCAGAACGCGTCCACTAATTTTTCGTGTATTGGACTTGACATTTTCCTATTTAAGTTAAAATTGAGGACTCTCTGTGTCTTTGTTCATTATACGTGAAGATATAAGCTATCTTCTTCTCGGTTCTTAATTCGTAAATCCCGAAACAAAAGTAAGGAATTATTATTTAAAATTAAAATTGATAGGGAAAGACCAAGTTTGATGTAATTATCGTAGATTTCGAAAATTTAACGTTTTCGATCTCAACAAAAATCGCAATCGTGCTCGTTGAATTTTTATGCATCAGCGTGCGCGAGAGTTTTATCAAAGATGTCGGCAGTCTTGTCGAGAAGAGTAAGCGCGGCTCTCGGACTCCGTCTTCGGGAGGTCTTCGCGTGAGGCGAGGCCACCATGTTTCTCCCAGACTCCGCGGCTCTCTTCATCTCTTCATTCCTCTACCGAGGGCCCATTCGCTTCATCTTCCTCTTGGACCCGGCGTGCGAGCATCGGCCACCTTGGGGCGCCCCCGGGTGGCGAACAGACCAATCTGCCTTACGCCACCTCTGCTCTGATCCTCCCGGGGTTCGCCTCTCGCTTCTTTTTTCATCATCCTTTCTTTATCTTCCTCTATCTTACTCGCAGTCATCGAAGAATATTCGGTTGTTTATCGATTTAATCGGACCATAAGTGTTCTTTCAATAACACTTTCCAGAATATCCGGATTTTGCGAGAGGCCAGAAAAAAAGGGGCTTCGCCATAAACGCCCTTGCATTGAAGTTGATGGACTTCAATCATCATTGAATGTTCCCGAGTCATTTGTAGCACGTGCAGGACGTCATGTTCAGCACATAGTTACTTGGTTCGACAACCGAATACCTCGATTTGAACCGCTCTCGACAGTGGATGAAACGGCAGGGGGAACGCGCCCTGTCGTTTTCCCACGCCCAAGTGTCGGCGGGGCCCTGTAATAATAAAGAGGCGCCGCCGCGTTGCGACTGACCGCGAACGTACATCGACGGCTCGTTTCGTGGGGACCCTTTTGGGGCCCCACCGCCGCGTCGTGCCGCCACCGCCGCGCTCTCTGCCTCCGTTGTGTATCGAGTCCTCCAGCTCATGGAATCCCAGGAAACGAGGAACAAATTATCTCGTCAGACGGACGCACACCGGTTTGAAGCGACGAGAGGATCGCTCGTTGGCTCGGGGCGTCGAGGAAACAAGAAAGGCTCCCTCCCCGCGACCCCCACCTACGAATCGGCCTCACCGGCTGTCTCTCTTCCACTCGGAACATCTCACCATATGTTCGCTACGAAACCGCGCTGTCTTCTTCTATCTATAACCGTTCCTCGTCCCCGATAACTAACTGACCCAACGCCTAGCGCCCCGCGTGTCGGCACAGGCGGCTTCTTTCTTACCTGATGAGTGCGTACGGACGCACACGCACACACACCGCACGCACGCCGTTCGTGAGATCAGCCGTCACGCCAACGACGTGCAGAAGAGGATGATGAGGTAGGAGGGGATGGAGGGTGGGTGCTGGTTAATGAGCTAGAACCACGGGGGGCTTGGAAACGGGCCTGCGAGGCAACGGGGCTCCATCGGCTTTCTGGGAAGTCACGAATCGCAGCCTCCTGGCCGCTCGTGTTACGTTTCCCGCGTAAAAGCCGCCACTTCTTTACCTCGCCTTCGCCTTCTGTCGTTAAGTCAGACCGAAGGCACGCGTGGTTTACGGGGAACACATTCCATTTTCCTTATTTGTGATTCTGACTAATACCAACTGTCGAATAATCTTTTTGCTTAATCGAACAAGCGCTGCAATATTTGATATTCCTCAATGCTTCATCAATATCTTGATATTTCATATTGTACTTTGGTACACAATGATTACGATGGCTAAATTACACTGTAATTTACGAAAGATTAAACTCGTAAATAGAAACAGAAAGAGATATCGGATGTCTATTCAAATCTAAAATATAGGTATATAGTATAAATTATTCTGTTGAAAGCTTGAATGTGTCAAACTTCATCTAATATTTAAAAAAAAGTTGTTCAGAAAAGATCTTCAGTAAAGTGTCGAAAGATCAATAACGATCACGGAAAATAATCCTTACAGTTGGAATGACTAAGACGGAACGTTGGGACGGCAAGAGAAAGAAGATTGGAAATGTCGACGAAAGAGAAAGCAAGAAAGAATGAGAGAAAAGATGCAGCGAGAGTGGGGTACACTTGACCAACAGGTACCCGGTGAGGTCCCCCATAAGCAGTCCCATCATTGGCTCGGCCCACTCTCCCACTACCACGTGGGGGCTTTCTCTCTAAAGGGTTCCAGTCTTCCCTTTCTACAATCACCCAACATCTTACTGCTAAGACTCCTTCCAAGCGAATAGAGATGCGAATAACGAGACTGAGATGCCACGAGATACCATTACTTTATTTTGTCATTTCATTGTTAGCATTTATCATAACCCGAAAACTTTCTTCAGTGAACGCAGTGTTAAATCAGTCATCGATCATCATTCTGATTTCGTTCGCAAGAATCTCAGTGTTTTGCAAACAATTTTTGAATACTACAAGTATTATGAAAATACCAATATGGATTATTAAAAGATCGGTAATGCGCTTTGATAATACTCAAGGAAAAAGATGAAAGGCAAGGTAAAGAGCTGGAAGTTGCCCCGCACCCCCTCCGCGCGAAAGGAAATCCAAGGCAGGAAGAAACGGAAGGAGATCCTCTTATGCTCCGGTCATAACGAGCATGGCGTTGTTGCCGGTTCGACTGTACTCGCATAGTGCATGTAACACGCGTCCCTTTTTGTTTACACTGGATAACACGACTACCATGAAGCGAGGTAACTGCTTTTTGCCGTGTTCTCTCAGGAGCAGTCCTGTAAGACGGATCGATTGGACGTAGCCGCACTCGCATATCGGCACTCTGTCGATTTTAACGACCGCACGGTCCATTCACTCCGGGCCGGCCGTACAAAGCGCTCTCGCTTGACAATTCTATTTCTTGTCCGTTCACTTCGCCACCATCTAAATAGCCGGCGACGTCGGCCACGGCGATTCAAAAAGTCGACAAAACATATTGATCGGACACGGCCGGGGAGGAGACAGGAAGTCACGCTTGTCGCGCGATATCCTAAGGTATACGTTCGCGGCGGATAAACGTTTTAACGCCTGGAGCACATAACCATTAAGTTTCCTAATTTTCTTTGAAAATAAATAAACGCGAACTCAGGGTTAGTGAACCTTCATTTCCGCGCGAATCGCGTCGTATCTTTTTAAAGAATTTTTTAAGGAAAATACTCGGAAGAAGGCTGTTAAGTGAATATCATTTTAATAATTTATAAAGCCCACGAGGAAAATGATGAATATTAAGCGCACGGCCTGTTATAGAGGGATCGGTGAACTATCAACAATGTCGGAGAGCAGGATGATTAAGGTGGCGCTGATTCGCAAGAACAAGCAAGCCCGGAGCCGATACCTAAAAGCCTACCGTAGATTGGCCGGTCGTTTGACGATAATTAGGTCCCGCGGAACGGAATCTCGTCTCCTCCTCGCTGTCGAGAGAGAGCGACGGCGGGCCAGCAAAGTCAACAAAATAATGAGTAGTTACGGGTGTTTGTCGGCAAACGCGAACATAACGCGGCTCGAGGCTGATGAGGAGGATCCACGCCAGAGAATTACACGAACGTGTTGAGGGTGGGGGGGAGGGAAGAGAGGGGAGGGGGACAAACGACGAGTAGGTTGAAGAGGACAACCACAACGAGTCGACGGCTAGTTAATGACTCTCTATGCATTTCATCCCTCTCGCACCGGTGATTATCGGAACGCTTCATGTCGTAGTGGAATTTCATTCAAGGTTAAGAGGATGTCATCTTCATTTTCACGATTCGTGAATAATCACAATTATTAATGCCATCACATTCATCGCTTATATATAAAAAAAAAAATGATACCATCATATTCGTCGATTATTTTTTATTCGATTTTTTTTTTATTTGCACGCAGTGGTTTTTGAGAATTTTATAGATTAAATGATATTTCGTCATGAAAATCAGATATTTAATCGGATATCAATTAAATAATTTAATTAATACTATTGAAATAGATTTGTTAAATTTTATGGTTTTCGAAGAAGACTCGCTGACTAAAACCTTACACTATTTCTAAGTGTAAAAAAACTTTAACATCATAATAAAGATAGATAGGGTAGTAAACGGTTTTTCAAGACGTACGCTCATTAATCTCGGGAAAAAATGGGTTGTTATAAGAGTTGATGAGATGCGAGCCGCACCCTCGCATAAGATTCTCGGTTGTTTCACACGTGCTGTGCGAGAGCACAAAGCCGAAGGGCCGAAAACGTGAAGAAAGGCAAGATAGGCGGACACGAAGTCCATAGAACCCTCGCCGTCGGGTGACCAAATTTTTTTTCCGGTCAGCATGTGATTTTGAGAAATCCGCGTAGTAGTTCTAAAACAAGGCCGGCTAAGAAGAAAACACTCGATACCGGGCATATGGTGAAAATTCAGGCGGCGTCACCGGAAGCTGAACACTTTAGTTGCGTTAGACGCATATGTTTCGCACGCGTATCACCGATGATATTCTGACATATTTTACAAGTTGATAAGAATACGACATTCTTGAATGAAATTTTAATATACATGATACGGACAACAATAATGAATCATAAATATAGTAATTGCTCTTGCGAAACTATAAATAAAGTTGTAAAATAATTTTCTTTGAGAAGATTGAATACCAATTGCAATAGATTGATAAATAAAATGACAGAAAACGAAATGTGTTATTAAAGTAACTCTGTTAGATATTAGAATAATTTAATTCTGTTTTTAATAACATTATGTTCTATTAGTTCTGCAGAACTATTTAAATTTTGCGCGCTTCAGGGTATAACTAAATTTAGGGAATACCTTTCTTGTTCGTAGCGCGAGTATCATTTTCTCTCGGTTCCGTGTTCGTATTTAGAGTATTACCGAATGTAAGCGTCATATAAATGTCAGCTGGCTAAAAATACGCAACCTATAGGTAAAATTCAATTTGATATTCGGTAGTGCAGTATTCGAGATATAGCGAGGGTTCCGAATAGCCCCGAATCCTCCCCTATCCTTGTTTGAGTTTGCAAAGGATGACACAATACTCTGAATTTCCACCTTGTGATAAAAAATTCTTATCTTTATTATAAGATCTGTAAATCTATATACTAATCTATAAAATTCATAGAATTTAATTTTAAGTAAATACGCGCGATTAAGCGAATTTTAAAAATTTATTTTTTCGAAGTCTTGATGCCATATAACATCAACATAGTATAGTTTATTTCGACAAAATGTCACGGAATAACATCCGGGAATAAACTAAAAAAGTCAAGTGTAATAATCACGCTAAATATTTTATAATATAATTTTTGGTGTCCATTTCCATTTAATAATAAAAACGCATTTGAAAAAAAAGAAAAGGACAGAAAGAGAAAGAGAAAGAGAATGACTCGTCTTTCTCCGATACACCCACGCGCTTCCCTTCGTAGCGCGGGAACGAGACGAAAGATCGGAAAGGGCTGAGGGTGGGAGTCAGGGACGGCTGGTGCTAGTTGAGTTGTCGAGCTGACACGCGTTCTCTCTCCTCGTTCCGCCATCGCCGCGTCGGTCGTCTCCCTTTAACTTTCATCCCACAAGCTCCCTCTCTCCTCCACGATTCTTCCCACCATTCCCGACTGATCCGCCTCTCTTTCTATCCCGCATCGTCCCACAAAGTCGTTCCTCTTTCTTGTAACTTTCTCACTCTCTCGCTCTCTCTCTCTTTCTCTCGTTCTCTTTTTCCCCACCCTTTTCTTACATCGAATTTTCCTCTCCGAGTCTTCGCAGCCTCTCTGTCGCACGCCTACCCAGAGAACACACTACCAGCCACTGCCACACGCCCGACCTCTCTCCTTCTTGACCATGCTCCCTCTTGATGGCCGTGATGGTGGTGGTAGTGGTGGTAGTGGAGGAGTTTCAGTACCGCCATACCCGCCAAAGCACAAGCACCGTGACAGAGCCCGCATGCACGTTTCGACTCGCGCCTTTCCCAAAGCAAGACAGCCTCGTCACCCCCGCGCGCCGTCGGAAACACGGTCTGTCGTGCACTCGAATCAAAAGGGATAATCGTTTGCATTCCGGGTACAGGACAGTGAAACCTAATGTCAAAGTGCTCCAATTTTGGGATAAAATCAAGTGTCGCGCGTGTTATTTGCCGATCGGCAGACAGTGATCATAGCGCGGTGCTCCAATGCGTTCATTTGTCGAGGGTAATGGTTAGGAATGCGATCGCGAGGACGTCTGACGCGCCGTCAGAAGCAGTTTAATCGTGGTGAACGTGCTCCCGATTTGCACGATCCAGCGGGAATCGTCGCGCATTAATTGCGACGATAGTGATTGACTCCGCTCTATGAACCTGTCCGTTCGATGACGGGATCGTTCATGCGAGGATAATATCGCGTTGTGACCTGGCGATACCCGTTACCATTTGATCAAATCAGTGACCGAACCTGGCTTGAAACTGGCCCGCGTGGATTAACGAACAGTGTGAGTCACCGTATTCGGCGACCAGTGAAAGGAGTCTCGCGTCGGTAGCAGTTGGATAATTCGAATCTATCGGCGGACAACTATCTTCACAAGCAAATCTGTCCAAAACGGAATCGAGAGTGGAACCTGAGAAACCGTTTCGGGAGTGATATCGGATACGATCGTCTGTGAGAAACGTGGTGAAAACGCCGTTAAAAACTCAATAGGACTGATTCCTTCAGAATCGCCGACGGGCCCATTGACCCGAGACACGTTTTCACTATTCAAACTCTAACGACGAGGATGTAAACGTAAAGGAAAGTACGCCTCATGAGACACCGTCGATCATCTCGATCGGGGGAGAAACGAGGAGCAATTGCGGTGACACGTTCATCATCGGGTCTTTCTTCAAAGACAAGCGGACGGTCTGTTTGAGAACGGACTATGTCCGCCATTGTCACCCATCGTTTGTATTATCGGTGCCGCAAGCAGGGTGCCGGGACGACGACCAATCTGCTTTGATCCTGGAAGGAACGGGCGGCGATTTTCTGACGCGACAGCTGGCTTTGGCAGCAGCGGCAACAGCAGCAGCAGCAGCAGCCGCAGCGACGGCGGCCGCCGGCAAGATGCCGGAGAAGGAGGTCGCTTATCATCAGGAGGCATTCTCGTTGCTGCAGCCGCCGCCACCGCCGCATCACTCGCACTCGGCCTTCCACGCGGCCTTCCATCCGCACCCCCATTCGGCACCCCCGCCGCCGTTTCATCCGCACCACGGGCCACCACCGCCACCTCATCCGGCGCATCCGGCGGCCGCGGTTTGGGAGCACCACGCGGCGGCGGCCGCGGCAGCCGCGGCCGTAGCTTTCCATCCGCCGCCACATCACCCGTAAGTTTTCGATTCACTTTGCAAACTAAACGGTCCGTATGTGATATACTCCGAGTGTCACGAGCGAGTGGATAGAAAAATTAAACAAATACGATGTTAAATTCCATAGTATCTTTTCAGAAGAACATTAGGAAAAATTTAAAAGAATATTTAGGAAAAGTCCGTGATACATTTAGTCATTTAAACGTAAATGTTATTCCGAGAAGACTTGGGTTTAACAGATTCATTATAAAGAATTCATTATAAAGAAATTAATCTGTGTATCTTGTCTCACGTAACTACGGAACTGCTCGTGTTTGCTACTCGGAGTTATTCTTCGTGACCGTAATTGTTCCTACCTATATATTTAAGTAGAATACAAAGTCATTAGATATGGATCAAGATATGAGATATAGCGCACCGCGCGCACACGAGTTCTCAACTTGACAACACACCAACGATTAGAATTAAGAAATTTGCATGTTATTATGCGTCACCCTTTCGCAAGGGGCAGGCCCGTAATAATACTGGTCCGCGGAATATTTCGACCGTATATACTTCGTTAATAATTAGTTCACTCACAATCTCCCGGCTGTTACTTATACAAGCGAAAAGACATTGATTTATGCGTAATCACCTATAATTTGCACATGCAAGAAATATAGAAGCGCAACCGATGCAAATTGACTATGTTACATTTTACGTAACACGATTGCGCCTAATGTAAAAACAGCGCGATCGACGCGATTTTGCTTGTATTTGCATACACGGTCGCGGCGAGTAGCACGTCGCGTTACCGCGCGAGTGAAACGAGAAGCGTTAACAAGAAGCTTCTTTCTAAGCGAGAGAGCTGGGAGAATCGGTGTCGATCGGAAAGTCGATGCGGACGCTTTAAGTATTCGAGTCGAACGCGAGGCGAGAGGAGAGCTCGACGGAGAATCACGTTACCCGGTGGAATAGCCGCTTAACGTCTTAATCGAGTTAATTAAAGCCTCCTCGCACGTTTTCACGTTCCGCGAACACGACACGCGATTGCACGCAACGAGATTACCTCCTCCAAGACTCCTCTCCGTCCGTTGGCTAGGCGCTCTCGGACGTTGGAAACGGCGCGGCGCGGCGCGGCGCGGCGAGCGACGCAATAATTAGACGCTTCGACGCGGACCGAACAAAGCCGCGGTTTCCGTCCTTTCAGCGCTTCATTTTCACCGTGGAATTGCGGTGCCCCGTCGAAAGGCTAATAGAGGCCGCGCCATTATTCTCGATCTCGAGTACTGTGGCGTTCCCGACGGGGCGCGGAATACTTTCACGAACACTTGTATAGATCGAAAATGAGACACAAGTAACAATGTCGCTCACAATTTATATTTATTACACACAATGTGTACGTTTCTATATATCTCTATTATTTAACTTAACGCGGCGCGACCTCTCCTCGATGTATCGCGGAAGATCGTAGTTAATCGGCAGCCACACTTCACATGACTCGGTGGTCAATTAATAATGCACAATTAAAGTGACAATTATGCAAGGAATTGGTCGTTTAATCTCGACCATCTCGGACGACATGAATATTTTAACGGGGAACGACAGAAAGAGAGAGAGAAAAAACAGGTGCATTAAGAGCGCTGTAAAACTCAGCGTTGATTCTTCCACAGCATTAAATCAGCCAGCAACCGTAGCAGGTGTTCCGGGACGGCAATCACCGGAGCTCCAGTATGTCGGTCCAATTAAGCATTTAATTGCAACAGTTGCCACCCTCTCGATCATCCGCAATATCGTATCGATAAGGAGGGACAGGTAGTAGAGCGCGGAGCGGCTAATAAATCCTGGTCGGTCGACAATTTTATTGGTGGACGCGAAATTGCGTGTGATCGCGCGTAGAATATTGATCTGTATAATTGTACCGACTGTTATCCATGCAGAATTAAGCTTGAACCGCGCTTGAGAATTGCCTAAATTTAACTACGTGTTATAAAGCGGAATATAAATGTCAACACGTATACACGCATGAATTCGTCATGTTTACAAACTCGAGTACTACAATAAGAATAGTCAATAGATAAATGTCCGTTGCGATGATCGCGCGCACAACAAAGTACAAATGGAAATTATCTCTTGAATGTGTACGTCTATAAATTTTCTTAAAATTAAAAAGTTAAAAAATAGACATTTAAAATAAATTCTAATATTTCATTAACCATCAGTACGATTTTCTAAGCCCGTGCACTATTTGTTTGGCATAATATAATTCTCAAGACTAGATATATTAAGTTATATGCGCATTTGAATTTTTTTAAATGCGTAACAAAAATTTAGGGGATAATAGAACGAAGGCGGAACTCAATCCAGCGGTACTCAATTTCGCGGTTCTCACGAGGAGACGCACCGATTATCGGGTCTCTCGCCGCGTCCTTTGTTCATCCGCTTTCTTTATTCGTGCCACGATCTTGAAGCTCGCAGTAGGAGGCCGACGAGCGAATCGCGCCGGCTTCGTCGCGGTCGCCGTAAGCGTGCGCGCGGCTAAACGAATGGTGATGTCGGCGTGAACGGCGGTGTGGAGGATGAAAATCTAAAGAAACGAAGGAAACAGAGGAGAGGCGAAAAAAAAGAGGAGACACTCGCCGGAGAAAATCGCGCCACGCGAATCTAATTCACGGCGAGGGAGATGGCGTGTCGGTCTTTACGAGGGTTCGCGGTTTTACAGCGAACGCGACGTTGGAAAACGTCATAAAGCCACCCCGAGTTATGTGACAGATCGGACAAGTAGCGCACGCATGTGCGTGCGTGCGTGCTCGCGAGTATATACGTCTGTGTATAGCAGACTACGGTAAAAACTGACAACGCGTGACCGATGCGTCTACCTAGACTTGTCTGCATGTGAACGAGTAAATAGTCAAAAACGAAATTTCGTCCAAGGCACAAGGATTCTTTTTTTGCCAATTTTCCCAATTTTCTATGATAAGTAAGAGATGTGTAAAGATTATTTAATGGTTATACAAGAAAAGAGAGAGTGTAAAAAATGAAAAACTGAATTATTGAATATCGCTGGACGATATCATTGCCATTCGGTACCTTATAATTTACTTAATTGCTGTATGTTTGTATTACAATTTTTCAGATATGTTGAAAAGCGTACCTCTTGATCATAGACGCAATTAAATCTCACGGCTATTACATGGTTCGTTGCTTGGCGTATAAACCGGATGTGTTAAAGCGAGATTGAAGATTTGAGCACCGAGTGATATTTCCATTAGAAATTGTTCATAAAGTCCCATTAGTCGGTGATTTTATTCATTTATTAATTGGTTTATGCTTATATTATTATTTTATCGTAACTCAATTATATTGATAAATATTAATATTTTTTTCACATAACGCTCCTTAAGAGTTTCGGATACGTCCCTGCACCAATTCATTCATCTTATGATATTCTCAATCCCATCTCTATCGCGCGTAGACCATTCGCGAGTCTATCGAAACTTTCGTGGTGCTTCTTGGGATGAGAAGGGACGGAGAAACGATGGCGGATGTAAAGTGTACGGCGCGCACGCCGGGCGCCGCATCCCGCCTCTGCCTTCCTCTCGCTGTCTTGAACAGATATTTTCGTCTCTTTACGAGGATGCGAGACACACCGTGTATTTTTGCCTTCGGCGTTTCGCTCCGTCACAACGAACGACATCGCCGGCTCCACGTTCGGCATCATCGCACGCCTCCGCTGACGAGCCGCGCGTCGGGCGCGTTTCGACACACAGTAAAACGCTTATTCCGCTAGTTAAATGGATCGTCAAATGAAATCTCGGGCAGACAACTCGATTCGCTTTCGACGACATCCCGCTGATAACGACATACTGGAATTGAATAAAAGACAACACGCGAATTCGAGCATCGAAGATCTGTGAAAGACCCTTATCTCGTAAGTCTTCTTTTTTTTTTATCGTAATCACGACCGAAGCGTCACCGCTGACCCCACGCACCGATCGTGGGAGGAAGATCTCGTTCTACCGTGAAAACGGGACACAAACAATGCAACAAGATCACCTCGCGTCCCGTTTATGAATCTCTTCATCGCGTGGGCCGTCGCGGAACGGTTGGGAACGGAAGGGAACCGCGGCGAGGATGCGGGCTGTTGTCCCGGCGTCGTGGAAAACAAACGAGATGCACGGGGCTACCAGACATGCTGGTATTCGCCGGGCCCTCTCGTGGCGATCGTCACGACGAGGATCCGTCCAGATCGGATCACGCGCGCGTAAAATATCGCGAGTCCTTCTATACACTTACATGCGCTTTATCGGCGTAAATTCCTCGCGACGGCGCGGCGGCGGGACGCGCCTCTTAATTCGTCGGCGCGAGGATCCTTGAACTTCGTTTTATCGAAATACGTTTCGCTGTGTCGTTGGGATACGAGTGCGCGGATACGTGCTTTCCCGCTCTTTAATTCGCTCTCGCCCGGGACCGGGACCGTTTCGCTCGCGCATATAAGGCGCGGCCGCGATCCGCGTGTGCGCTTTCGGCTTATCGAAAATACGCTCGTCGTGGCGCGGTGAAGTGTTGTCGCGACACTTCTCGTTCCGCTTGTCGCGCGACGTTATACCTTTGCATACCCGTTCGTTCGGATTTCACCTCGACGCGAACGAGCGGGGTGGAACTCTCGATGCAATTCGAATGTGCGTTCGCGAAGTATAAAAATATGATACGCTCTTTCGTCGCTTATCTAACGAATGCTTCGCGCGATTTTAGCCTTTCGCTCAGATCGCGGTGATGAAAAGGTCACTGATAAAAAAAAAGTATACACCTCGATACGGTAGTATCGAAGGCCCCCGCTTTCTCCTACATATTTGTCGTTCCACCCTCGAGTGATTTCTCGGTACCTATACTCGTGTCGCGGCATAGACATAATCGCGGGGTGAACATACGCGATCTCAAGTACTTACGCCGCCGGCTGCGCGCGGCAGCGTACGGATGCGCGTAAAAACGGAAGAGCGATTTGTCAGCGCGCGGCGTCGCGATGCACACGGTAGGAAAACGCTCGCGTCGAAGGAAGACATTCCCTTCCAGCTTCGGGAGAGGCTGTGCGCGTCCCTCCCTCACGCCGCCTCCATCCTTCCACCGCGCCTCTTTCGCGCGAATAGAGAGCCACCGACCGGTGCCCGGCCGTCGCGTCGGATACGCACTGCACGTGCGATTTATCATTCGCGCGCCGTCCATTGATAAATTCCACGCATTCATAACGCCGCGCTTGCCCACGTTTTGTGCCAGGAGCCTCGACCCGCAGGAGACACACGATACCCAGGTACGATACGATACGATACGTCGCGATAGCGTACCGCAAGCTCGCATACAACCCCGAGTCCGCCGCAACGTATACGCCGCGCGCGCGAATACATGCGTGTACGCGAGAGGGCAGAATTTTACGCGCAAGCTCACGCATCGCTTCGATCTAACTGTTGATAACATTAGATACATCCTGCGCTTAAAATTTATTGAAAATTTTTTATCGCAATATTTTTTCTGTAGTCGGTTTGGTCGACAATGATAAACCTTCGCACGCCAACAATTATATTTGCCTACAAATTTTTCTGATATTCTTTCAATATTTCGCTTGCTATATTTTTTGCAGAGAAAGATAAAAAAAGAGAAAATTAAAATCATCACTTTTAATTGCTTTTTCTGCCTATATAAGTAATATAAAAATGGCGCATCTTATCAAACTGATGTTAAACGATAAAATAATCATATTACCAGCCGCGAGGATTAAACTATCTTACACGAATTAATTATTTGCACAATTAATGACGGCCAATGATTTTCTACGTATATTTATGGTTTCAGAGACAAATACATGTTAATATAAATAAATTCATACTCGTAAAGAGAGAAATAGAAAATGGTGGTTGTTGAAAGTTGTAGCGACAAAGAGAAACATTTCTCGCTACCCGTGAGAAATGTATCCCTAAAGCTAGGATGACTCGCCCGGAGACTAATCGCTTTAATGAGACAATTAGGCGATGGTACTCATTGATAAGACGGGTTTGTTTTGTCTGCTTCAACCGAGTCGATGTATTTCTCCCCACTGAGATTGCGGCGCGTCAAAAGGTTCTCGCGGCTCGTTTCGTTCAGATAAATATTCATTATCGCTGATGTGCTTTTCGTCCCCTCGACTAACAGTACATGCATCGACGAAACAAAAGATTCGTCGAAGGCGAAAGATAACAACGCTATCGATAATATACATATTTCGCCATTGTCATTGCGCGATGCGCGATAAAAGTTCGTGGTTTTATAGGTATTCGATACTGAAGAAAGAGAATTGCTGCTACAATGACGTAATAATATATAACAATTGTTATATTAAATCAGAATATGAAGTACGTTCGGAAATAAATGAGTTGCGCAAAGTATTAAAGTGAGATGATAACCCCGATGATGTAGAGAGATTTAATATTGATCTGTCGCTGTGTTTCGAGTATCTCCTCTCACTATACATTGGGAGGATATTTTTAGAGTCCGGCCTATGTGTATGTGTGTGTGTGTGTGTATGTGTGTGTGAGCTCACATGGCTCCCACGATATTTCGTCGAGTGTTAAGAAAACCATGATTTGCATTTTCTGAGATAACAACAGCGCTCTGATTTCTAACACTTTGTATTAAGGTCATCGAGGTCTTTTCGAAGAAAGATAGGAACGAGAAAAATGTACCGTATGCAACGTATAGGAAAGCAGGGGTGGCTGATCTCGAAGCCGACGAGCGTACGGCGGACTGTTCTTCCCGGAGAAGGGAACGATGGAGGAGGTGGTGGAGAAGGAGGAGGCATAGGCAGGCGCGAGGTGTGCCGCTGGGTGCATAAACAACGTTGTAAGTCGACGAAGCACGCGTGGCTCGCATAAAATCTCATAATGCCCTTGTCCAAACAAACGCACGGTGGCGGTGTTATGGCGTTCGAGAATTTACCACTCCGGGATCTCTTCCTCGAGAGCGCTGGGGCCCCCGGGAGAATGGCCCGGGAGAGGGTTCCCGTGTGCGTGCGTAGGAGATGCAACGCATCTCGAATATCTGACCGTTTAAATGTATAAACCGCGCCCCTCCGATCGAGAGAGAGAAAGTGTCCGCGTCCGGTCCGAAGACGCCGCGCCGCGGCCGGGCGCGTCCGCTTCTCACAAACCGCGGGGCTTAATCCGATTGTCGAGCTTGTACCATCGCGCGTCCCTTCGGCGAAGGTGCGGGATTACAAGCGACAGATTAACGGGGATGTCTCTCCTGTAGAACACACTGTCCGGGATTATCCCAACTCTCGGGCGCGTACCATTATGCCGGTTTAGTGAAGTAAGATAATTTGCACGGGAACAAGTTGTCGTTTCTTATACCTTTTTTGACTATTTTATTTTTACTTATCTATTTACCTTATTTATTTGTCACGTCTATATATATTTGGGATGTCTATATATATTTGTCTATATATATTTGGGACTTATTGTCTGTAATAACTATATTTATGCATATACAAATATCATTGATACGATTAAATAACATCCTCACTTTCGGACATTTTGTGGGATGTCTATATATTAGTGATGTCTATATTTGGGATTATCTGTAATAACTATATTTTGCGTACAAATATCTTGATATACGATTAAATAGCACCCTCGTCCTCGGACATAAATTTTTGAATTCTTCTGCAATTTTATGGGAAATTTCGTGTAGGTTTTTTTTTGTCGAAATACATATTATCGTATAAACGATACATTCTACGATCATTGAAATACCGAGGGAAAAAAAAGTTGTAAGCCGATCGGTTTGGGTGATCCTGAGAGCGAGATGAACGAACGCGTTCGCGCGCGCGATCATCGGAGCGTGAAACGAAAAGCGCGGAGAGAAACACGGAGATGGCGAGAGGGAAGGCGAGAATCTTCTTAGAAACGGCATAAAGATAACCGCTCTATCCGCGAGACGCACCGACCGACTCGTAATCCCTGTATAGGTCGACCATATAGATCCGTCCGCGCGCCCGGACGCCGCCTGTTGACTTTCTGTCCACTGTCAAGTTAACGACGCGTAATGACAGCTGACAGAGGCGGCGGACACGGTTTTCCAGTTAGGCCCCATCTTTTTCGTTGTGCGCCGGGGGTATTCCGTGCCGCGGAAACCATAAAGCCGAACCCCTCGGACCCGGGACTTTAATGCCGGGCCGCCGACGGGCGCGCGGACGTCGTTCTTCGATTTTATCATCGATTCGCCGGGGCGCGAGAAGATCGTTAAGATCGGCTTTCTGCGAGCGGGATCGCGCCACGCTATCGCACGAATGGCACGGTTGATCTTTTCTCTCTCTGCCAACGCGCGCGCGCGCGGCGCCTACGTCAAAACCATAAAACCCCGGCTAAAGTCGAGTAGCCGAGCAATTTTGTGTGGCGAAAATCGGCGTCGCCTGGAACGACGATATTCTCGGGCGATAAAGCCTCGTGTTATATCGTCCGATCGCGTCGAGCGCGTTTATATTCGCCAGATAGAAAAATACGCGCGGGCGAATGTCCCCTGATGCCCTCACGTTTTATTAGCGCTTCGGGTTTTCTCCGGATAACGTTGCAAAACAATCGTTAATATTTTATGATGAATATTAATATGCGGACAGCAGATAAACGTTCTTTCCTAAAGAGAGATTTTAGCGGTATTATATATGTATACATTGGAAAACATTTATTATGTTATCAAATTGTATGTGGATAGGCGATAAAAAACTTAAAATATTATTTCAAAATATAATTTAAGTATTTTGTAGAACGATTATTATCCGAAGAGATAAACTCATCTCGTTTAATGAAAATCGTTCGTTTGAAAAATTTTCGTTTCTAAAAAAAAATCGATTGGATTTTCCCGCGCGTGAAATTCGAGAGTTCCTAGCCGCCGCGTGAGTTTTTCCGTTCGAGTTCCATTCCATGTTTTGCTGCCTGCCAACCGCGCTAATTGAGCCATTAACTCCGCCCTTTAATCTTTCGGTTCTCTTCCCCCGACATTCGACTTCCTCCGTTCTCGGAAGGAGAGGAGGAAGCTTCGAGAGATCCAAATCGAATCTTTATGTGCGGGAACGAGAAGCGGAGGCAAAATACTCGGTGCGCCCGCTCCCTCGTCGAAGTAAAAGCAAACCATTAATTCATAGTCGATACATCATTATGAATAAACGTGATATGGATGTTTGCGCAAACTTAAAAATTGTTTTAAATAATAATAATAATATATTTTAATACATTGAACATTAAAAATTGTTTTAAACTATATAATACTTTACTTTGTATTAAATAATATATTTAATACTTTATTTTGTATTACTAAAATGATAAATACGGAAGATTTCATGTATATACGAGTCGATATAGATGATTAATTACTCTTTTTCCAATATATAGTACATCGACGGTAAAATAAATTTTTTAATGTTTATTTTCCGTAACGCGCACAGATTGCATGCCCAAATTCGCACATACTTCAACTGACAACTCGTGGATCGGTGTTTATTATCTCACGCTTTGACGGTCGCTCCGAACGAGAGCTAGTAAGCAAAACATTTTTATATATACAGAGAAAACACGAGTACCGGGGCTATATCTTTCTCTTTATTAGATCCCACGACACGCGGGTGTGCCCCGACTCCTGCTCGGATCGAGATCGGGGGGCGATTCATGATTTTCTAAGCGGGCAGAGAGACAGAGAGAGAGAGAGAGAGAGAGAGAGAGCCGCGCGATGCTTCGCGAGGAGAGGGGCACGCCTCGGAAATGCGTGTGTGTCCTAAACCAACATCTTTATGGACTCGATGTTTCTCCCAGGTCCGGACTTATTACGTTGATTTATCGCTTTTGTGTGCTTGCCGAGCCCATCTGCCCCCGTCGCGTTCCATAGCCGCCGCCTCGGCCGCGACGAGATCTCTATAGATCTCCTTGAATTCATCGCGGTCGAAATCTTTCGAGAGGCCACTCGCGGATCGGAAGGGATTAAGCTATCAAAAAGCCTCCGGGGAATTCGACTAAGGATCATTAATGCGCCGCGCGGATCGAAGGTATTTGACGGAATCTCAGCTTATTCGGGAAGCGTATAGCTCAATTCGATTTTCAAATTAATATATAAAATCGATTACTAAATCGTTTCTAATATCCTATCCGATATGTTAATGCCGCGGAACGAAGGTATTAATTCGACGAAATGCCAGCTCATTCGAGAAGCGTAGCTCAATTTGATTTTCGAGTTAATCTGTAAAATCGATTATTACAAATCGTGTCTAATATCCCCTCCGTTAAGTAAGATGAAATCAACGCTCCGCCTATTCCTAACGCGTGAGCTGAAATCAATCGTTTCCTCGGTAGCGGCGCCGATTATCGTTAATGATCATCTCGTCAGCGTCCACGGAGTGTATTTCACGCCGATGCAACGGCGATCGATCGGACGCGATGTAAACAAAGTAGCCGCGGCGTTCTTCTTGAAAACTTCTATGAACCCTACCGGAGGGAGGCGGCGGTGTCGATGCCCGGGGGTCATCGACGAAGGGTATCTCCGAGAGGAGGAATTCAACTCTCTCGCGTTGTGAACCGCGCCTAAAAGATATCGGGATGCGTGGTCGTGCGAATGGGCGTGCATCCGATTATCTTGGTAACTCAATCTCTCTCCCCTCGAGAGTCTGGCCTCTCCTAGCTTGGGCATCGCGATCTACTCGATCGGGCGCGTCAAAGAGAATCACAGGATGCCGCACGGTCGCGATAACGCGACGATAAATTATTTAGCGAAACGTTATTCATTCTGAGATATAATAGGTTTCGTAAACGCCGACGCACTCGCGTGATTTGCGTCCGATATAATGTGCGTTCCAGGATATTGACTTTATCCTTTCTCCGCGAAAATGTATGACGAAAAGGCATAAGAAATAATTAAGAAATTTGTTACTCACCAATTATCGTAGACGAGCAGCGATCATGTTTCTCTCTCTCTCTCTCTCGATTGAGAACTCCGTCGGTGATCTCCCGATTCCTTGGTGTTATTTCTTGACGACACACTCGCGAATAAATATAATAACGCGTAAAAATTCCACGATACACGAATCGACATGCCGACGAAGTCTATTAGACAAAACAATTATCGCGTATATTCATTCCCGGGCATTCCTGATTTACCGCGATACACTCCCGACGGCCGACGGCGAAAGTTGGAGTAACGCACTGTCATATTTGACATTGACAATATTTGCATCGTTATGCAAATATTTTAAACGATCGCCTTTTTCAATTAATTCGCCGCGGCGATGCTTCACTTAATGCTTTTCGGTGATCCTTGAATCCTCGGATACTGACCCTCGTTGAAGCGGGATCTGCAAAATACGCAACGACAAACGCATATTATAGAAAACAACACTGCAACAATGCACGATAAAAGGAGATTAAAAGAAATCGATTAGACACCTCAGAACGCTCGTATATTCTCGGCATATTCACTCCTGATTTACCTGGTGATCGCCCGCGATGCACTTCCAACGGCCGACGGCACGAAAATTGGAGTAACGCACTGTCCATGATGTCATATGGCGGAGGCGCATCATTATGCAAATATTTTTGGCAAGCGCGATCGGCTTCCTCAATTAATCCGCCGCGGCGATGCTTCACTCGAGGCTCTTCGATGATCCTCGAATCCTCGGATGCTGCTGGATAGCTATCGATGATCCTCGTCGAAGCGGGTTCTGCAAAATATGTAACGACAAACGCGAATATTAGAAAACGACACTGCACGAAGCGAGGGACGAAGACTAAACAAAATCGATTAGACACCTCAGAACGATCGCCAACATATTCCCGGTATATTCACTCCTGATTTACCTGCGATCGCCCGCGATGCACTTCCAACGGCCGACGACACGAAAATTGGAGTAACGCACTGTCCACGTCATGGCGGAGGCGCATCATTATGCAAATATTTTAGGCAAGCGCGATCGGCTTCCTCAATTAATCCGCCGCGGCGATGCTTCACTCGAGGCTCTTCGATGATCCTCGAATCCTCGGACGCTGGATAGCAACCGATGATCCTCGTCAAAGCGGTTTCTGCAAAATACGCAACGACAAACGCGTATTAAAAAACGACATTGCAACAATGCACGAAGCGATGGAAGGAGACTAAACGAAATCGATTAGATACCTGAGAACGCTCATATATTCTCAGCAGATTCATTCCCGATTTACCTGCGATTGCCCGCGATGCACTCCTGACGACACGAAAGTTGGAGTAACGCACTGTCATGGCGAACAGGTGCACAGTTACGCAAATATTTTAGACAAGCGCGACCGCTTGCCTCAATTACTCCGCTGCGGCGATGCTTCACTTCGATGATCCTCGAAACCTCGGACACGGACAACGACTGATGACCCTGCGATGACGGCACCGAGCGGGTGCCGAGTTCTGCAAAATACCCGACGACAAACGCGTCTTAGGAAACGACAACAATGCACGAAGCGACAGAAGGAGACAGTAGGGAGACGCGGCGTCTGGCGGACGCGACTGATCGTAATCGCGCCGATCGCGCGGGCCGATTAGTACACCGAGATGTCGCTAGATTCCACAAAATTCACATAAGGAGTATAGGGGCAGATAAAAAGACGTGAAAACAGTGGCGGGTCCCGCTACGTCGTAAAACACGGAATTTCATCGGTAAGGATACTAATAAAGGTATATGTATATATATAGACGTTAAAATAACTATAAATATATATTGAGAGATAGAAAGGAAAAACTTAATCAAGTCAGTCGATATTTTTTTCCGTCGCTGCAGCGAAAAAATGCGTAGCATAATTATTCTTAAAATATCGATTTAAAAATTACGCGATTTATTATTTTTTATATGGATATTATTTTCCAATAGAAAAGTTCTTATCTTTTTAGTTACTTTGAGATATAAATCATTGAAAAATATTGCGTTTACTTTTATCAAACTATTATTATATCATCACTACGATTAATTTTAGTACATGGAAAATTTAATTAATGAAAAATAAAACTACAAATTTATATTGAGGGATAGAAAGAAAAGTTAATCAAGCCAGTCGATATTTTCTTCTGTCGCTGCAACGGAAAAGTGTGTAGCATAATAATTGTTCTTAAAATTAAAAATACCGATTTAAAAATAACGCGATTTATTATTTTTTATACGAATATTATTTTCCAATAGACAACAGTTCTTGTCTTTTTAATTATTTTGAGATATAAATCATTAATACGAAATATAAATACAAATATAAATCATTGAAAAATATTGCGTTTGCTTTTATCAAACTATTACTATATTATCACTACGATTAATTTTAGTACATGAAAAATTTAATTAATGAATAATGAAAAATAAAATTATTTTATATTGAGGGATGGAAAGAAAAGTTAATCAAGCCAGTCGATATTTTCTTCTGTCGCTGCAACGGAAAAATACGTAGCATAATAATTGTTCTTAAAATACCGATTTAAAAATTACGCGATTTATTATTTTTTATATGGATATTATTTTCCAATAGAAACAGTCCTTGTCTTTTTAATTATTTTGAGATATAAATCATTGAAAAATATTGCGTTTGCTTTTATCAAACTATTATTATCACTACGATTAATTTTAGTACATGAAAGCTTTAATTAATGAATAATGATAACTTAATGAATTTGTCTCGATCGTTTTATTTTGTCTTTCGACACATACAATAGTCGTGCGTAATAGCGGAGATTACTTACAAACGTCGTTATTCGCGTTAAGATCACGTGATCGCGGCTGCAGCTTTCCCGATGCAGTATACCCTTCCCACGAGCGCGGGATAATCTAGCGCACGTCGGGAATTATGCAAAGCGACGGATGAGTAAACGCGGAACGGTGTCGAAAGGCGCGGATCGCGTTTAATCCGCGCCGCTCGTAAATCAGGGAGCCCGCCGCGCGCGCCGCGCCGGTTACGCCACGCGTGCGATCTCGCATCCACGTGCACGCACCGCGCGGAAATTATTGCGTATCTGCGTGTGCACGCGGGTTCACCTTGCGCGCGATCCCGCACCTTTTATATGTGCGCGTACGAGCTGGAGCAATTGCTCGCTTACTGGGTGTATGTATACTCTACCCACGCTTCCTGTGTGCGTGTGCGTGTGTGTGCGCGCGCGCGGCGGCTTCCAGAATTGATAACGATTATACGGAGGGCTTAGCAGGATGGAAACCCGCGCGGCAACTTGCACACAACGCATTATGCGCGCCCTCCACGTGTATCTTCTCACCGAGGAGATTTTCATGTGACGTGCCCCGACACGAAACACGCGTTAGCCGATGAGCACAAGAGAGCACGATACTTCTTTCGGGCTTGACCTAAAAACGCGGCCCGCCCACGCGGCCGGTCAACAGGCTCCTCTTTCTGTACGAACCGAGACCGAGTTCTTGCGTGCCGATCGAAAAACTCCACGTGCCCCCCTTCGTTCCGAGATCGCGGGCGGACGTGCGCTCGCGTGGGACTCACGTCGCGGCGAGAGTCACGATGGATGCACTAATTAACACATCGCGGCGATAAATGCCGTCACGATTTTTGCGAGAGAGAGAGCTGATCGAGCCTGAGTGTTATTGGCTCGTAAATTACGTCACGTCACGTAATATAACGTTGCGAACTTTATATCGCGCGCATAATTATGATCGTATAGAAATTTTATCGCAGCGTACACGTTGGCATGTTGAAATAATTAATAAAGATAATTCAAGAAATGTTTGAGGTATGAAAATGCTTAATAACAGTCGACTTAATAAGATTCCAGTGGCGCGTGAACATTTTGCATCGCGCCGACACGCACGATCAATAATTGCGGAATTGCTTCAAAATTATCAGGATATAAAATTAACGCTTCGATATAATCACTGATTGTTTTTAAGCATTATTTTAGAGAGAGAAATAATTTCGTGAAAGAAATCATGGAAGTCTCTCTTTAAAAAGAATATTATATATTTTATTTAATTAATTATGCGTAGAAGCATATCAAAGTCTGATAATTTAGATTTTTAAAAAACTCAAAAAATTAATTCTCGTTATTGATCGATCCTTGGGCATTTTCTGTATTCGCATCTGAGTTTCCGTTCTTCGAAGAAACACTGCACGTGGTGCCACGTGGGCAGAGGGTCCCTCTTAATCGAAAGAGTAAACGCTCCTCTCGCGTGCAAACGAAAGATAATATCCCGGCAACGTTTACCGAACGTTCGAGTGGACGTCCAAATGATCGAGAATGCTTCCTTCTGTATCAGTCTCAACTTTCACGCCGAACCTACGCCGATGCGCGCTAAACGCGATCTCTCCTTTCGCGAAGAAGCGGAGTTTCCACGGGCGAAAGCAGAACGTCCGTTTCATCGGAATTCTTGTGCGGGAAATTTCGCAGCCTCGACGCGTTTAAACGCCTCCCCCGCGAACGTCTGGCGCCAACAGCCGGGAGCGTGCCGCGTGTGCCGAATTCATCGCGATGTTTGCAGTGGATCGGGCGCCCGGGAGATCGAACGCGCGGGTTCCCTTCGTCCACTCGAAGCCGCCCCTCGATTTTCTCGCGCGCTCGTAAAATCGATTGGCCGATTGCTTCGGTCGGGCATTTCGCTCGATCAGCTCACCGCGAAACGTGATCGTATTACCGGCCAATCCACGGTAGGTATCGAACATTCGTTCACTTCGTGCGATTCGGCATGCTTGCCTTCGATTCGTCGACAACAAATCATTGTCGGAAGGGGCACGCGACGATGGTTCTCCAAACGGCTCCATCGCCCTATCAGTCTTTCCCATGGCAGGATAAAGACCGCTATAAAATCATCGCGCCATTTATCAAATTATCGAATAGTGCAAAGTTTTAGAAATCTTTATTTCTTTATACATCAATATCTCACGAATTAGCTCGATCTAGTGGAAAAAAATTTAGTTGGACATATTTTTTTAGTTGTTACATTGTCCGTTTAGTAACAAAATTAACAAATTACTATTATAACTTGTTATTAATTATTTTACGTTTATATTACTTTTTTATAACAATCTTTTTGAATTATACATCGACAAGGCACGCGGATTTTATTATATTATTGATCGCGTATATGTATAACAACGATCAGTAAAAGTTACAATTATAATTTGTTAGTAATTATTTTACGCATGTATTACATTTTTTTTCAATCTTTTTTGATTACACATCGGACAAGGCATGCGGACTCTATTTATCGATCACGTATAACAACGAGGACGAGCGAGAACGAGTTTTGTCGCGTATCTTCGAGCCAAGTCGCTCCGTCGAGCGCGATAGCGGACGATAACGTACGGTAATGCCGCTTCGAGGCGCGCATTTGTACGAGCGTAGAACTGAGCTTGCTTGGTTCGGGGAATAAGAGGAACGTCGGATGTATCCCGGGTACTACGAACTAATGCGTCTCGCAGCGGGAACTCTCGATCGGTATGTCTTCATCCTTCTTCGCGGCAGGTGCGAGATTCGCGACGGAGAAACAGTCGGAGCACGGCGACAAAATAAAAGTGAAACCTGGCAAGGATGGCGACGGGAAGGCGCAGAGATTTTGCTAGTGGTGACTCCAATTAAGAATAAAATGTCACAAAATATAGGATGACTTTCTCAAACGTTGCGTATAGAACAGAAAGGCGACAATTTCAATGCTAAATACATTGAAAATTCACACGCACGTCAGGATATTTTAAATCGCTAGGTATAAATCATTCAATTTTCGTTCACTAAACTTTCTCGAGCGTCTAGACGTTCATCGAGCGATCGTGAAAGGAAATTGAGGGATCCGTATATGCGCGAATATTACAGGAGAATGTTGGAAGATATAGGGTGGGCAAGCGGAGCCGGCATCAAAGATGAAGTTCGCAGAGGAGTAGCACGACCGAGTCGTTGGTACCATGCATCATCGACCTGGACAGCTCCGCTGCCCTCTCCTCGGCCTCTTCTCCACCGTGTTCCGCTCCGTTTCGTTCGCTCCCTGTGCCTTCTTCGGTTGGCCTCTTACCTTGCGAGATCGTCCTACCGCGAATACCTACCTATCTGTTCGGCTTATAACCTCTCCCAGCCCTCGGCGGCTTGCAGCAAAAAGAATAAAGATCGCGGAACGGACTGCTCCATGAGATCATCCGGGATCTATCGATCGATCGCACATATATACGTCTTTTGTTTTGATAGGCAAATATTTGTTTGAAATTAATGGTCATATGTATACTCTTAACTTTTTATGGAACGTGGCTATCGAAGAAATGTTCGCTGAATTTCATTAAAATTCACTGATAGCCGTTACAAATGTAAGCAACAGCTAATATCGCGGATACATTATCGAAATAAGGAATAAAGATCGCCGGTTTTGAATTTACACACTTCGCTCGCGTATATTTGCAAGTTAACTATCACAAAAATTCTTTCCGTTGGCAACATGTTGTGCAGTCTAACTGCCATGTGACTGCATATATTAGATGCATTTCCCGTAGAAGGAGGCGAGTGATCGCGCGATCGGCAATTATGAGTTTCGCGAATAAACTGGAATATCTGCGGATAAGCCGAACGAGTCTCGTTTTGACATCGATGACGATTTGTCGATTACGAGAGAATTTAACGTGCCGACATCTAACAAAACGTACCGCGTCCTTATCTACCCGTAGAGCCCGTGGCCTTCGTCCTGCTCTCACCACGGGAATGTCGACGATAAACGGCGATCGTTTCACTCGGCCTGGCTGAGTAAACCTAGGCACAACCCTCTCCTCTCGGATAAGATCGCGGCACGGACCCCGAGTAGACGGCGGAGTTAAAGGATAATTTAGTAATTACGGCCAGATGCTTGCCCCCCGGGCAACCACTCCACCACTCCTACGTCCGTAATCGCACTCTCGGGACGCGTGGTACGTATTTATTCCGTGCTCGTCTCAAAAAATTGATGTGACGCGTGTTTTGCGACCGCATCGAAGATTTCGCGACGCAAACAGGCATCTTGTTCTCGAAAAGTATCACATACGAAAATACTATGGTATACTTATGTTATATATATATATATATATTTCAGATTTGCGAATGCGCGCGATGTATGTGGATTTAAGAATATAGCTTCAAAAAGCAAGCAGGTAAATTTAATTTATGTCGATTTCTCTTTTGCGAAAGAGACGAGAAATGAGAATTTTTTTTTAACCTTCAGTCATTTACAAAATATTCAGTAACTCGCTCGCGCGAGCTCGCAGTTTTTTTCATCATCTCCGACCACTCCGCGGAACAATTGTCAATGGTGCAATTCGTGCGTGCGTGCGTGTGTTCACGCTGGTGTTCGCGCATCGTATGTAGACTATCGTCTGCACATGTACGCGACCAAAGGCGGTTTTACGCGTCACGAAGATCGTGCGAGTTTACTGCACGAGTGCCTCTTTGTCCGGCGCGCACACGCGGACGCGCTCCCTTCGCTCGTGTGCACGTGAATTTACGTCCTGCGTCCTGCTCGCACGAAAAGCGTTCCAGCCTCATCCTCGTCCGATTCACGGCCGACCGTAGATGATGCATCGTCTCGTACGTCTCGATCGGAACCTTCTCTCTCCCTCGCGCTTCCATCCCCCTCGTCGGCTCGTCCCTCTTTACCTCCTGCTCCTCCTTTTCCTCCTCCTCCTCCTCGTCGCGTACTCTTTCGTTCTTCCTCTCTTCTCTCTTTCGCTCCTTCACTCTAGGCGGCCTTAACAAACGCTGGATACAACTCAATCGTCGGTCACGATCCTCAAGGGGCTCTCACACCGAGAATCACCATCTCTCTTCTAGCATGACAAATTGAATAAAACCAGATTATCTTCGTCACAGTTTCAAAGTCTTCTTTGATTACTCATCATTGATTATCGTTTTCTTAAGAAAATACGTGAAATGCCTCTGGAGATCCCACTGATGATAACTAAATAAGTGTTAATCTCATAAAATGGAGATTAAAATTCTGGGATTCGAAATGGCGATGGAAGTCGTCGACCGGTGAAGATCCGGACGGGTATAGAAACGATGACGAAGGCGAAGAAAAGGGAACACGCGGGATGAGCTGAGAAGAGACGCGGTCCGGCTGGCATTAGCATTAGCGCGAGTTTCCAAGGACATTAATCAGGATTAAGCGGCGCGGTCGCCGCGGCACCTGACGACCGAAAACGTTCTGCTATTTTTTTGGACGCGCCTGCCATTTAATTTTCACCGCCCACTTTCTTCGCGCTACCGACCGTTCATTAGTCACTCAACTTGTACTCGGCATCTCGTTTTCAGGCGCTTTTGTCGCTCGGACGTCCGACTGACGAAAGGGTTAGAAAATCGTTGCGCGTCGTTTCAATGGAACTCACGGTTGGAAGGCAGAGAATCGCGCGAGGATCATTGCACTTCGCTCTCGCCTTTAGTCTGCCGCAGATGCGAAAATAAACGTCAGGAATTTCCAATGAAACTTCTCAACGAAATTCTTGTAATAAAAACTAAGCGTAGCAATAAGTCTTTTATGATTAATTTTCTTAACACACAATTGAGATTCACGCGCTTCGAACGTTATTACAATACAGTCACCGATCTCTGCAAAAAAGACTGATTCTTTTATCGCACGGGGTTATCGGTCGCCCTCGACATTAGCCATTAAAATGATTGGCCCGCCAATAATCGAGTCAACCGACAACCGAGTCCCTCGTTCCGCCTCGCGATGAGTCGAAAGTTGTCTCGAAGACGCGCCGCGCGTTAAGCCTTATCCGTACTTCCGCGCTTTAGCTTATAAAAACTTTGACATAAAATAAATCGGAAAAAAAAGACAGACTGCAAGAATGTTAAGAGGCACGATCGGACAGATCAAAATGCCTTTACTAAGTTTGTTTCTAATTGATTCTTATTCTACTTCACATCTACTTCGCCGCCGCTACCGAATAAATAAACTACGGAATTCCCGATGATACGACAAGAGGTCTTAACTTAGAAACTTTCCTGGAAACGCAAGAAATATATATATATCGGAGAGGAGAGTCCTCGTCGTCTTAGGTGATGCGCGACGGTCGCGCGGTGAGAGGAGTTACCGCGAAGCCGGTCTAGCCGGAGTTGAATTCAATGACGGCACTGTTGGCGCACGAGTTCATTGATATCGCTCAATTAATAAATTTAAATAACCCGACGTAATTCCGCGCGGCGTCTCGCCGGTCGCAGAATCGAGCTTTTAGATGGCGATGCAGCGCGCCGATGCATATATGTACGCGCGTGTGCAGCGTATATGCGCCGATGCCGATGATGCACGCGCGTGTGCGTACGCGTCGTCTTTCCTCCCCTCGTATATATATATCCATTATTCCAATTGGAAGTCTTGGAACGCGGCGCGGACACTTATACTTTTGCATGCAAGATATCGCGCGAGAATGACCGTATAGTCGCGTCATCGACGACCATAACTCGCCGTATCGCTCTCGGGCGAAAAAAGCGGAAACGTTTACGTTCCGTCGATCGGCAGAATCAGGCGATAGCCGCGGACGTTTTCCCTAATTAAACGCTCCATGGTTTCTCGTGGTTGCTCATGCCCGTTATACGTTCTCCGAGAATAACCGAGCGGGAAGCGATTTTTAAAAAGAGATCTATGTTTTCGCAGTGATATCTCCGACAAGATTCGCAATAGAATCACGTAACATTGCGCATTACAGCTATCTCGTTAGTGCGACAGAGCTATATATGAAGAGTAGGTGCAAACAGGTCCATTAGGCTCAATGGCGGGACATTCTTTTCGCGCGCGTTCGCAGCTGATGTAAATCGCCCTTAATGGGCCGCGTTAATTGAAGCTGCAGTCCGAAGTCGGACTACACCGCGGCTCGGTGGTATCAAGCCGCCTGACTTATCGCGGGAGAAATTCTATCCAGCAGGTCCATCCTTCGAGGAAGGAGCTAGAGGACACCCTGTTCGTCTTATTTCCTTCATCTTTTTTTTTATTTATTATTTCTGTTGATTGTTGAAATATAATGATGAAATTATAGTATTGTTACACGTACGTTGCACATCAGATCACCTCAGAATAAAAAGATTGGGAAAACGCGACTGACAAAGCACCGAATAACTATAATGGCGCGTCGACAGCCCGCCGTACTCTTTCACAAGTTCCTATCCACCTACTCTCCCTTGTGCATAAAGCATTATAGCCGTCATCACTTAAGTCAGGGACCTCGATGAGTGCGCGCCGTCGTGTCGCTACGGGGTGTCCCGAAAACTCGCGTCCATCATCTTTTCGTACCCGTCATTTGCTTCTTACGCGCGCCCCGGCCGCGGCCCGCGTGTGTCCATCCCCGGGCGGCGGAGATTAATGAGAGGCGACTGGGCCTTTAATTTTGCTTTCATTAATTCGGTAGGCCGGTGATTATATATCGAGGGGTTGCCTCGTAAAAGGGATAGCCCCGTAATGAAATGTGCGTCGATGGTTTTTTATCAAAGGCACGCGGCTACCGCTGGTAATTAATATTTGTGTACATCGAGCACTGTGTTATTTACGCGCGTACGAAGCGGAGGATCCGCAGCTTCCGACAATTTGGCGCATGTCCGATGAAAAAAAAAAAATACGTCCAAGTGACGATCTCCCTCTGCAGCCTGTTACCTCCGATTACCGTAATATTCCCGCAAGATTCAACTCGAACGTTAGAAACGGACACGCGTTTGGACGGCGGGAGAGTTTTACATTTCGCACTGTGAAGAAATTCGTTCGTCGCGGACGAGTCGGACGCTGACTTCACGGAGTTCATGGCACTCGGGTAACCCTGTGACGCTGTGTGTCGCGCGGAGAGGAACGGCAAAAACGCCGAGAGCAGATGCGAGAAGAAACGCGGCGGTATAGTCAGGGGCGAGATTTAAATCGCGCGAGCTGACTCGGCTCCGGCCATTAATCGCCGTCACCGCGCTAATTTTCGGCCGGCCGCGCGCAAATACGCTCCCTCAGGTGACTTCTTGCAAGCGACACATTTCTTCCTCGAAGAAAAATGACGTCTCCTCTTATTTTGTTCGTTAATCCCCGAGTATGCGGCTTTCCTTTCTAAGAGTAGCCGGGGATAACGAGGGCATGACTATGATAAACGCGATCGTGAAACGCCTCGCATTCTCGCGTCGTCGCTCATCACTTTCACCCGCGCCTTTTTCAATCGAATTTCTCACCAATGTTTTCGTCGCAATTCATTACAAGATGAATACGAGTCGATCAGGATATCAAGTCGATCGAACTTTAATTTTTTCGTTCCTATATATATATATATATGGTATATTTTCTACCTCTCACCCGCGAGTTTCTCCTCCGCAGAAATTAAAGTCGTGATTAAGCGATCACCCTTCTCTTAGATCAGAGTTATCTAAGATCGATCGTGTCGAAAGTTCAAAGGAAGTCGTACGCGTCGATGCGTCGCGGCTTAAGTGTCCCGCGCTGCGCTCCGGACGTGTTCCAATTATACGCGAGAAACGACCCGAAACAGGTTCCGCGGCGGAACGTACACATAATTTCCCGCCCCGACGCCAGTAAAGGAGCAGGCTACGATTTTATAAGAGCCGCGCCTTCTTAGCGCCTTTTTCTATCTTTTGCCCCCCTCCCCCGCGCGACGTTTCTCTCCTCGGAGTCTTTTCCTTTTCCCGCTGGAATCTGGAAGCCATGACACGCTTCTCTCTCTCTCTCTCTCTCTCTCTCTCTCTCTCTCTCTCTCTCTTTCCCTCTCTTCTTTCTCCTCCTTCTACTCCTCTCTCTTTCTCTCTCTCTCTCTTCTATCTCATGGTTGTATTTTGTTATTCCTCCCTTTTTATTCGGACCACTCTCCTCTTCTCTCTCTTATCGTCATTCTCCACGGCACCGCGATCCTCGGGCGAAGTCGCACGGGCGCATAACAAGGAATCCTACGACTTTATGGCCGGTGGACGGCAGCACCGAGCTTTTATTGGTCCGCGCTTCAGCCGACTAATGGCTCTGTGGATCCAGATCCGCCGCGTGTTCACGCACAACTTCTTCACCACAGAACTTCTTCATTTTACCACGTCGTTCCTGTAGTGTGCGCGCCCGCGTCTAAACACTTACCTACCACGATGTCTCTCGATTTTGGTGTCATTAGTGATGGCAGGACAAGGATCGAATTTGTCTGATGTCGTTAAGATTTTTTGCGGGACAACTACATGCGTTATTTAATGGTGTTTCTATCCCATTTGTATTTAATAATTGTACAACATTGCGAATACGTGCTCGTGCAATTTATGCGACAATTAATTCGCGGTACTCCTTCGCGGGTTAAGGAACGATTTCCTCGGCGCGTCACCCAGTTACGCGTGAACAAGAATTAATCTTTATTGCGATAACAATGTGGCGAATAAGAAATAAGAGCGCGTGCAGCGCGAGGAGAAGCGAGGCGCGAAGGGAGTTAGTGATAATTGACCATTTAACGATCGCGCCGATTTCCTTTCCCCGTGCCGCGGCCGCCCGAGCGCGAAGGTCCTCCGGAGCGGGAGCGGAGGGCAGAGTCGGCTATCCTCGGACGCGTCCTGTGCGCGAGAATGTCGAGCAAGCAGCGCGAAGCGGCGAGTAGGTACGAGCGAACGAGGGAGTCGTGAGTACAACATCATCAGAGGCAGGCCTCTTGGTCGGCGGGTTCCTCCGTCCGTTCCTTTCGTATAATAAAGACGCGTTCTGCCGCGCACTACTCCGGTGCTCACCCTCTCATCTCGTTCTCTCTTTCTCTCTCCCTTTCTCTGCCCTTTTTCTTTCATTTTCTCTTCCGTCTCGCTTTATCTGCCATCCTCGTTCCTACTCCTGTTCGCGTTGTCGCGTCGCTCTCTCCTTCTGTCTCCTTTCCTCTCTCTCTCTTCCTTCTTAATAAATGTCTCTTTCTACTTTGTGCCGTCTTCTTCGCCTCTCCGTCTCTACTTCGGTCTTTTTGCATGTACTTCTCTCTCTCTCTTTCTCTCTCTCCTCTCTTTCTCTTTCGCGCGCATCTTTATCTCGCTCCTTCCACCCGTTTTGCTCCGCTAGTGGTCCTTTCGTGCATCCTTCTCCATCTCGGCCAGTTTCGTTCGCCCTCTCGCGAGTACGTTCGTCTTCTCTCTTTCGTTCTTGCTGCCTCTCTGCTCCCCCCTGTTGTTCTCTTCTTCCATCTCTTTCTTTTCACTCCGGGCTCCCTTCCCCTCTCACCCGCGCCCGGTCGCCCGCAGCGCGGGCATCCGAGGTATTTTTGAACCGGTCCACGACGGGAGGCTGCTGCAGGGCCGCACTTTTCTCCAGCCACGCTCCGAAATCTTTGGAGCGAAGGGATTGATCGAGGAAATTAAATCCGTCCGAGGATTTAAATCGTTATAGACGATGGCTATATTAAGTATATATTAGCACATTGGAATATTACAGTGGATTAATGTAAATAATTTAGGTTTTATGTAGTAGAGAAAGCTGTAGACACACGGCTAAGTGGCAAGTACAAAATTATAAAATTTCTATTATCTTCATAGGAGGAGACAAGAGTATGTCCGAGACAAACTCGAGAACGCAACATATACGAAGTTGTAGCGATCGACAAAGCAAGCGCGGCTAGTATGATGGCATAAAGCCGCAACGTACGATCGAGTTGCGGATGAATTATTGAACGCGGCTGTTGATCAAAAGGGACCGCTCGCACGCGGCAGTATTCAGGTGCGTGCAGTATCTTGAGTTGCCGAGATGAGAAAATATTCAGGGTAACCTCGGTAACCTTTGAATATCAATCGTCGAAATATCATCGTCCTTTATCTAATATTTATCCGATATCTTCGAAAATAGTTTTCCTCCTTCGTGGCTTGAAGAAATTCAGAATTTGAAGTTCTACATGTAAGATTTTGAATGTTTGAAAAATTAATGTGATCAAGAGTCGAGATTCACGGAGAAAAAAAAAGAGACAGAAAGAGAGAAAGGACGGAAGGAGGGAGCGAGAGAAGCGCCTGTCTCAATTTGCCAAGCCGAGATACACACTGGCAACGACAATAAAGGCACCAAGTAAAAAAAAAAAGTTCATTATTCCGTCGACGACCCTTGCTTTTTTTCGCGAGGACGCTCGCCTTTATCTCGTTTTTAGTGTCGAAGCTAATTGGATACTCCCGGCGCCGCGTCGTTACCGCGACGCTTGTAATTTCTGCTGAACTGGTTTGTCTGTAAAGAAAAACTGATATTGCGCGGGTTAGATGTTATTTTTCTGGGGGTGGTTGTATTCACTTCTTAATACTCGGCTCGACGTAAATCCATAACATTGAGGGAGGAGCCAGTTTACGTAACAAATCGTACGAATCACGCAATCGCGCTTGTGTAACATTTCACAGCGGTCCCAAAATACTGTCCAACGATTTTTCGAAAGCGAGAAAAATCGGGGAAACGGGCGCCGTTACAGTGAGGCTGCAGCGTGAATTCTGAACGATTATCCTGGCGCGGAAGGGAAGCATTCCGAGGGAGCACGAGCAACAGGTGGCTGTGTAACGTGCGAGAACGATTTGTCCTGAGGGTATCGTCGACCCTCTGACGCAGCATCGAATGCGAATTTCTCCCCCTGTTAATTCCATTCTTCTTGCATCTGTACAGGTGCCACGTGTTTACTCTTACTCGCGTTCGTACTCTCTTGGTATCCCGTGCATAATCAGCGGCAGCTAATAAAACCAACCGATATTCCATAAGAAATAATAAACCGCGTGTAAAAATGTCATAGTGATACAACAGAAATTGAGAATGAGATATGTATGAAATACTTGTTTGCAGGAGTAACCCTCTCGTTATAATAATGTCTCGCGATTCGAATGAAAATTCGCAGTATAACTGTCCCCCCCCCCCCGTATGAGATGGACTGATATTAACGAACACACTCTCGTGTCTGTCATCCATCTCTGTCCCGAGTAACGTAATTACCAATCGATGGGACTTATTACGTTAAAATTACAGCGCGGGCAATCGCGGGTAAGCTCATTCAATAACGCGCTGTTACGATAGGACTCTGACTTATGAGACCTGATAAATCGATCGGCGTCTATTTTCCATCATCGTCCGTTAATTGATCTCTGTCGAGAGGGGGAGAGGGAGGGGAAAGGGGAGGAGGGGGGGGGCAACGTTTTCCCGTCGTGCGTTCTCGGCATCGAACAACAACGGCGCCCGACGATATAGCAACGGGGTCCGACGTTCGGTTTCGATTCGACCTCCCGCTCGCGCACGAATTACGTTAGAACTCGACAGGTGGTATCGATGAGTCTTAAAGTGCGGAGAGTATCTCGTTTCAAGCCGTATATTATACCTGTACCTATTGCTCGACGATCGAGGCGGAAAACCGCATCCGTGAGCAGCAACAAGTATTCGCCGTGTAAATTAAAGCGCTAATATACTTATGGGAATGATGCAGATTTTGTTGGATTGATTTGATGTTCCATCAAGGTCCATCTCGAATACCACCTTTTTCTCCAATATCGACTTATTCTGCCGATCACGTAATCAGAAATATCGCACACACGTTAAGATATTTTCTCGCGGCTCTCACCAATTTGTCTCGTTGATTATCGCGCGTTGTCACTCATCGGCGGTATCCTTCTGCCAATCATGGTCCGTCCGGCGCTTCTCCCCCCTCGCGTACTCCATACCGCCCGTATGAAATGCTTGGACGTTAAGGCTCAACAGGTGGTATCAGCGAGTCCGCGAGGTGCGGAGTATCTCGTTTCAAGCCGCACACTGTTACTCAAGCACTACGCGCCCGCTGCGTGCCGTATAATAGTAATTAACGCCGCGAGACTGTTAAAATATCGTCGACATTCCGCAGTACGGTCGTTGACGCGTACAATAAACACCGAGTATACAACTGCGAGAAGACAGGGGCTTAGTTCGCCAAAGTCCCCGGGGGAAAAAGGTCTAAACAAACAGCTGCGCGACAGCATTTATTTTACCTTACGACCCGGTGAGAAATGTTCATTAGTATTTCGTTCAGATTTGTGCGTTAATGATATTGTGCGTGTTATATAAACCCCCTGTGCGCAACGCTCGCTCGTTGCTATTTCAGCCCGAATCATAATTGCGGTATATAGAACATCGAACTTTGCGATGAAACTTAACTCATTAATTCATTTCGGGTATTTCGTATATTATCTTTGTAATGTATAATGCTTACTACAAAATATTCAGAAAATAATCTCATCATTCAGAATAAATATGTAATCACTTCTAAACGAAAATTACCTTGCGCATTTTGCCCGTCAAGAGCGTCGAAATTGGAAGAATATATGTTTTAAACCGGTCGTGTAAGAATTGGCGGCCTTGTGCGATTATATACATCTCACCGTCGTTTTACGCGATTCCCAAGAATTTTCGAGACACGTCGCGGCGTAGCATTTGCTCGTTTGTGCGCCCCACGAGAGTCGGCACTTACCGCACCGCGGGATAGCTTTCGGTTCGCGAATATTCGCCAACCATGTCTCGAGTGTCCCCTATAGTGCTTGCACAAGTGATTTCGTTGAATTTGTATGAGAAAGAAAAAGAGAGAAGGTGTCCAAAGAGTCCTCGAACATAAACTAGCGCGCAGCTCTCTTCGACAAAGTACAGCCAGAATTCAACGAGAGGAGAGAAGAATCAGTGGGGGGAATGACAACGGAGAGTCAGGCGATGTTGAGCACCACTGGATATAATTATGACATCTAATTAGGTTTTTAGCGGTTGGCGGCTGGTTCGGGCAGAGCGGCAACCATCCAGGACTCGAGAGCCCGGAGTCGAGGTCTTTTTTTCCGTGAGGCCACTCCGTGGCTCTGGACTCTGGGCTCGCCCGTTCCCCGATGCTCGCCGTTCCTCGCCGATAGAGATTCCAAGCGACTTCCTTTGTTTTGTCCCGTTCTCTCCCTTTTTGCACCGCGACTGATTCAATCGACTCCCGTATGTCGGCGTGGCCGCCGCCGCGATGACGATATCACCGACTAGTCTTCGCGAGAAGTCGACCTTGGACTCGACTTCATCTCGGACGTGGAGCGTGGTTGGTCTTACCTGGCAAAGCGTTCAATTTTCATCAAGTGTGCAACCCTTCTGATTTCGCTGAACCGGGATCACTCATTAAGATGAAGAGGAAAAGAAACACAACGATTAATGCTGAGGCTATATCGGAAGAATGACACGCCTTGGGTGATTCGATAACGGCGCGACGCATCATGAGAAGTACATTACTTAAATATCAGACAGATTAATATCACTGATATGTACACATGTATATTTTTTTCTGTCACGCGTGTGTTTATTTCGTACATACGGATACAGCGGATGCAACGTGAGGTACGAAGAAACGAGAAGCGGAAGGTGAGGTGACGGAGGAAGAGGAGGAGATGGTGGAGAGGGAATTGGAGGCGAGACGACTCCCGGAGGATTAGCATTGGAACGTGAAAAAGTCTCTTGTTAGATGGCGGTGGTACCCGTTCGTTCCGAGACGTCATTAGGGCACGCCACGTGAAGCCGAGAGGCCCCGAGATCGGGGATGCGATAACGGAGGAGCGAAAGAGAGGAGACGAAGACGATCCTCGAAGAAGATGGAGAGGGAATGGGGAGGGGGCAGGGAGAGGGGGAGGGGAGAAGGAGGCCCGGGCCCGATGGGTCCAGGTGAACACGAAGAGGAGAGAGAGAGAGAGGGCCGAGAAGGGATGTAGAAGTTGGAGCGATGGAAGCAGAGAGACGGGAGGAGGAGGAGGAAGATGCATGTCGGACCCAGAGAAGGAGGAGTGGAAGAGGGTACGAGACGAAGAGTGATTGAGCTGTAGTCGATCTTGCTGCCCTGTCGAAGTCTCGAATGTCTTGATGCCAAGCAGTCGAAGATCGAGTTCGCTCTCGATACGAGAGAGAGGTCTTCTCTTCTCCTTTTCTCTTTCTCTGCACGGCATCCTTCCGCCACTGCATCCTCCTCAACCCCCCC
>NW_012026915.1:493897-499562 GCF_000956235.1 Wasmannia auropunctata
CTCCCTCCTCCTCCTCCTCTCCCGTACCCTCGTTCCCCTTTCTTTCGGCCGTCCGCTCAGCTGCGTTTTGCTCGCCTCTACGTCGCGCTACTACAATAGAGTGTCGATCTTGCGTGCGTGCGTGCGTGCGTGCGTGCGTTCGTGCATGCGTGCGAACTCGCTCGAAACAGAAGACACAATCGCAAGATAATGAGATAATTGAGGCGAACTTAAGGTAGTGCCTCGTGATTTCCGCGGAAGATCAGGCTTCGGGTAGACGTAAGTAGAATTTTGAGTTTCCGTCCGACTCGCGCGAGCGCATCGTCGCCGGACGCGTTTGATCGGGCGCGCTGCCCTGCAGATTCGAATCTTGCGCGGTGCCCCTCCCCGATAATGTCTTTCTCTGTTGGCGCGTATCCTGGTGTACCTGGCGCACGTGAAATTCCTGCATCCACAAACACATAAACACACACATACGCGCGAGACACGCGCACCACACCACGTGGCGCACGAATACCCTTGCGTAATTTCGCACACATCCCGAAGCGGGCGCCCTCCCCCCCCCCCTTTTGCTTAAGAAACGCTGCCGGACGAACGTGAGAGAGACTTGGCACGCCCCTCCGTATCTCCGATAATTACAGAGTAGTGCATCCAAATTTATAATGTCCTTGCTAACTATCGGCCACTCCTACGGAGTTTAAGACAGGAGGGGGAGAGTTGAGGAGGAGGTATAGAGAAACGGGAGGCTCAAAAAGGAAGGTGTCCTCGGAGACCCTCCTGAGCGATGGCGATCGTCCTAACTCTCCCTCGCTCTCTCGCTTCGCGCTTCTTATAAATCGTTTCGGTGAGAGGTCAGCGACTACCGTTCGCACGGAAGAACGGCGGCGGTGAAATACACTTTCTAATCATCTACCTATAATAAGTTTCGTTATCAAAAAAAAAAAGGAGATACTCGACCGCGCTGCGGATCCACAAAGTCACGAGTTTACGACGAACGATCCGTAAATTGCGGAGGAACGCAAAGAAGGTTGCCCGTCAGCCCGGGGAAGATAGCCTCGCACAATCGTCTATCGCAACGAGGATATCGCGCGAAATTAAATGCGGACACCCGGTACGTAATATATCGCCGTGCAGCGGGCGGCGGACGGCGGGCACCTGCTAAGAAAGAAAACTCACGAAGGGATACGATAAAGGGGAATGATTGTGATCTGAGACTCCGAACGCGATAGAGCCATAGATCATCGCGGACCCAGGCCGGCCCCGACTTTGCTCGCTCCTCTCCCTCGGGGGGTACCATTCGAGGAGCATCACGATGTATGCGCAGGGCCGCATCCGCTGCACGGCGCGCGATCATCCTCTCCCTCTGTCTCTCTGGGCGGCTCGGCGCGAGGCTTGATGCCTCTCGCGAAACGTAAACGTTTCGAGGCTAAGCAATGACGCAAAATACGCTATTCGGAGCGTCGCGGCCGTCTCAGTCCGACGCGATCGTATCTGGCGACGCAAAAGCGCGAATCTTATCTTCGATTTATCAAGCGATCACGCGATCGCGACTGGAGACAGCATTCGTGATAATTATGACGTCGTCTTGTCTCGCGTGGCAGCTCCCAACCGCGATATTTGACGAGTCGTCCCGATAAGTTTACTTACAAACTCGTGCGGGCTTACTCGCATTATCGCCTGCGTTTAATTTTTACTGTCAACTCTGTCGGCCTTTCTCAATTTGCAACGTACCGGTAATAATATAATATTAATGACAAGCCGGCGGACTTGACGGAGAAATATCGCAGATCGCGCGGTATAGATACGCGATACGTGTCTCGAGGAAACGGTCGCTCATTCCGTCGTGATAACGGCGATCACGCTCGCTGAATGTCCAAGCTCTATCCGCCGGCGGATTGCGCGATCTCTCAGCAAGATCCAGGCCGGTAGATTGCAATACTCTTTCCTTCTTCGCCAAAGTCCGCCGATAAAGTGTATTTTTCGCGAGTAATTCGACGCGATGCGACGACGCGACGCGACGCGACGCGATTCGACGGACAAAGGCACCTCGCCTCTTGCTGCGCCTGTATAAACGTCCTTCCATCTTGGTCGCGCGGTCTCTTTCGCCGCTCTCGTTTTCTCTCTCATCCTCTCTCTTTCTCCCTCGTTCTTCCTCTCTTTTTCTCTTTCTCTGTGTCTTGCTCACGGTGGTGTAACCGACGTTGCCACGTCTCCTCCGCCGACGATGAGTGGTCGATGGAGAAAGGGCAATGCGATGAAGAAGGTCGTAGGAAGCTGATCGAAGGGAAGAGCCGTTAAGTCGGTAGCATCCGAGAAATGATCAGCGGCAAGCGAGACCCCCGATTGCTCGCTCTATTCCGCGTGATACCAGAACCGGAAGCTGTCGGCCAATTCGCGAGTCTCGACGATGGGGCACCATCATGGGCGCAGGACGATCGGCATGATCAATTGCGATAATCTGCCGATTCAGACGATCATTTCTATGCGATATATCACATTTGCAAATAAACGTTGAGAACGATGATGAAAAGACAATTACTTTGCGATAACATATTTTATTACTTTGTTGTACACGTCTTTTTTAATTAAAGAAAATGTATTCTTATTAATTACAAGAAAACGATAAATATCTTCAATATATACTTCTGTAGGATATGTTCTTATATAGATTTCAAACGTGCAAGCACAAGCAACTTTTAAATGTAAAAGACTCCATCGCGAGGATTGCTACGAATCCATTAGTACGCAACTCCCCTCGTAATGATATCTCTGATAAAGAAATGCATTCGAAAAAAAATATATACGCAGTCGGGGCCGTTGACGTTGCTGTAATTTTTCGGGCAAATTGTACAAGACGCATATAATATAATGGAGCCGCGTTAAGATTTTACGACGATAAAAGGAAAAAGCGAGAGGGATCATCGCATTCCTGCTAATTGACTTTCTCGGCGCGCGAGAATCGACCGAAGTATTTCGAGTCGCGGATTCCAGGGCGATGGGGGAAGCGTCGTTTCGGAGGGGGCTCGTGATTAAGAAACCGCCGGTATTACGACCGCGAGCGTAGTCCTCGTAAAGGAGCGGGCACAGGGAAGCGACGAGCCCACGAAAGAGAGAGACTTCGGGGCCTCCCGAAGACGCAAAAACAGGGCCCGGCGCACCGCTGTAAAATCGTTTCGCGTGCAGGGATGCATCTACCGGATTTCCAACGACCAACCGTTCTTCTAAGCTCGCCCGACCGCGAAAGGACATCTCAAGATCACAGAGGTGACCGAAATTGGTTCAGACGTTAAATGGTACAAGATATAAATCGTTCTCTTCAGAGCCGTCCATTGATAGGGAGGGATGGCGACAATCGTTGCGCGATGATCTTTCGCAGAAGTTTCGCGGCTGCGTGTCAATCGCGAGGAAACGAAGCGGGTGGCTGGAACACGCCACCACCGAGGGGGCCACCCGAAAGAGAGCGAGGCGGGCGAGAGAGCCGGCGAACTAACTCCGGTCACGCGCGGCGGCTGTAATCACGTCAGCGCGGTACCCCTGCTTCCTTGATTGGACCGTAGGTCCGGTCCCGTCGCGTTGGTCCCCGCTCTCGTCGCGTTCTCGTCCTTCTTTCTTTCTCTCTCTCACGCGCGTGCAAACGCGCGTACACACGCGCAAACCTCGCTCGGTCGGTCCTTCTGTGTACTCCTCTTTCCGCGTTCGCTGCGCCCACCCTCGCTCTTTGTCTCCCTTTCTCTCTCCCTCCTTCTTTCTCCGCGTTGTCCCGCTGGAAGCCGCCGCGCACAAATGAGGTTGTCGCGTCAGCGCGCGCGGTCGGGACACGGGACGAGTTTCCTTTTTCTCCGCCGGGGCTCCCTCTCATCCTACGTTCGCCCGATATTTCTTCCTTTTGTCGCTCTCTACGGCGTTGCGACAGCTTCACCCCGCTGCTCGCATTTCTGGCCCGCGCTGCCTCGTCATTCCTACTCCTTGTACTTTTGTATAATTAAATTCAGTCTTTTCGGGATTATGGAACTCGTAATAAAGGCGAGAAAACAGATACTCATTAATTGACTTATATATCGAACTCTAACATAAGCGGTATTATGCAGCGTAAGAAAACGAATTACATGCTGACTAATTAAACCATTTAATCATGTTCTCTCATTTCGAATCTTGAGGACAATACTTTTAAAAATTCTACCAGTAAATATACAAAATAGAGCATACTCTTCGTTCATTTATCCGCCAGTGGCAAATAACTTTTAAACACGTCTCAACAATATCCGACAATACAACATATGATTTTATAGCGGTATCCAAATGCAATCATGAAATCATTCGTCAGCCGTCCAAATAATTTCCAGAGAGAGGGGAGGGGGGGGAGAGAGAGAGAGAGAGAGAGAGAGAGAGAGAGAGAGAGAGGAGAGGGAAAAAGAAACGTCTAAAAGTCGTAAATACGAGCCACCCCGGAGGCGCGATATTCACGCATACCGCGGATACCGAATACGGTGGTGTGCTACGAATACGGCTTTATGACCGGGCCACCATAAAACGCGGATGTAGTACAACTCGGGTAGTCCCTGTAGGTGTAACGTTCGCGCGCAGGGGCGATGAAAACGAAGGAGAGCGACGGAGTTGAGAAAAAAAGAGAGGAAAGAGGGAGAGAGAGAGAGAGATACACATCCGGGAACGGACCACGAAACAACTTTATTATTTTCGAAATGTTACGACATCGGTGGAAGATCCTGAGAGCTCTGTTCAGAAAAGATAGCGGATAATATGGGAGAGAGAGAGAGAGAGAGAGAATACACGATGGCGGTGTATCGCAGCCGGGAGCAACCGATGGAATTCTTGCCTCCGTTCGGATGTTAACTCGTATATATATCGCGACAACCCCTGTGCAATTAGGAGGATGTCTCTATTAATCTACATATAAAAATCTTACGAGTAACCTTGTCAATTACTGGATCTGTAAGATCTGTAACTATAAGGTACGGTAAAATGCGTATTTAGCTGCGTTGTGTAACCATCTAAAAACAGATAATGTTCAGTCGAGAAACACTCGGGGGCACTTCGGGGCCCCGGCCGAACGTCATTACGAGCATGATCGAAAGTTGCCGCGCGTATACGATGAAGACCTTCAGCGATTTGCCACACGCACGTTGACGTCGACTCGATCCTTTGCGGCGGTCCCGGTCGTCGTCGCCCGGACTTTGTCATTACCACGCGCATTAAATTCGTACCGCGAGCCCCGAATTACCCCGAATCGCAGGCTAACAGGATGAAGCGGTTACAGTTTGCGTGCTGGTGCGAGCGAGGGTTGAAAGGGACTCGGCACTCGCGCATCTCTCACGGGCACAAAGTGAATCCTTTTGTCGAGCGGTAAAGAGGGAAGAAAGGACGAGGAGAGAAACGGAACTCGGGTGCTGCAACGGGGCATACGGAAAGGCGGGGGAGAGAAGCTGCCGCGGGGAGGAGTAGTCGGTACGGCCCAACTACGAGTATTATGCATAAACGCGAGATTGGGCCTCATTACTGGCACGCAGCTGCTTCCAGGCTAATAAGCCGTCACAGCTTCTGTGTAAACGCGTCTCGATGCAAATTCTCCGAGGTGCTCCGGGGAGGAAGAGAAGGTCAGTCGAACGACATACTAATGAGCGAGAGAGAACGAAGACGAAGCGTGGGGGAAGCGTGGGGGGGGGGGGGA
>NW_012026915.1:499582-502795 GCF_000956235.1 Wasmannia auropunctata
GGGGGGAGAGAGAGACGCGAGAAGTCTCAGGAAATACATATGTCGTTAAAAATCTTTATGAAGAAGCGCCACGATGAAATTCTCGCGCGTTCGAGCGATCCTTCTCTCGATGCATATCGCGATAAACGAATCGTACACATATAATTCCGACGCTTGGCAACAAGATCGCACTTGACTTGCACACCTTTTAACATACAGAAATACTGCCTTATTCACGATTCACAAACGAGCACGATAACTCGGCGTTTCGCGCTCTTTTCGACGATCTCTACTTCCCAATACACACATTCTTCCACCCACGAAAAATTCCCCGGAGAGACGATCGACCGAAGAGGGGCGTAGAAGGGCGCGCGTTATCCCGAAAGTTTAGTAGCCGGCGCGAGGCAGCGCGAGAAACCGGTAGTAAAGTTATTCAGCGGAGAAAAGAGAGAAACGTATATATGAACGGGATGGAAGCGAACGATCGGGAGAGAAGAGAAAGAGAGAAACCGAGAGAGGCTGGGTTAGTATCCGAGTACCCGAGCGATCCTCACAGATAAGGGCAGAAGGTGTAACTTACTAGGCCTCTGGTATACCCCGATACATCGTGCCTTTATATATCCACCGGCCTCCCGTTACCATGCCCCTTCCGTGTGTGTATTCTTCTCGTCTCTTTTATCTCTCTGCTTCCCCTCTCTTCCCTTCCTTCCTCCTCTCTACAGTTGGACCACGTTCGTTTCTCCTTTTCACCCGTTCCCCCGGTGTCTCTCCTAAACCTCCATTCCGGCTATTACGTAGGCTTATAAACCCTTCGAATATGTAACAAGTATATACAAAGAGATATGCGTGTGCGTGCGGGCGAGATGATCGCTGGCGCGCGTATACAAAGAGGCTCCAAAATACGCTGCCAACATGTCGGACGATTCCGCGAACGGAAAATAAAGACAATGAACTCCCGCGGGTACTCGCCGTTAAGTCGCGGTTAGAGCAGCAATACTTACTTTCGAATTATTGGACATTTGATTTAGAGATTCGTTCGAAGCAATCAGCCAAACTTCATGTTTACTGTTTCTAGAAGATTATTAATATTAGGATTATTAAATATAGAATTATTAAATTTAATTGAAAGTAACATTAATACAAGTGTGTATTTTGTTTCGTATTAATCAGCTTGTGATCTTTTTAGAAGAATGACAGATAAATTATGTTTTGGATATGTCTTTACGAGAATGTACGAGAACGACAAAGAGTTCGCAACTTATAGGTGATCGGGATTTCTCGACTTAAATATTGATATCAGTTTTGCAAAAGCATTAAAGCATTGTAAGGCACGGGTCGTGTTCTACATAACCATAATGTAGTTATGTACATTTCGAAACAAGCAAAACCGGTAAGTGACGGCGTGTGACGCGGGGGCAATCGCAGTACCTACACGCTAATAAATTGTAGACAGGTGTTCGGAAGAAGAACCGTGAAGCGTACCGAACCGTTCGCCGCTCGATGGCGAATCGTAAAGAGAACCGTAAAATCGTATCATGGAGCGTCTCGAGATGGACGACGCGATCGAGATGTATTTTCCGCGACAAGTGAAAAATGCCCTCCTCTCCCTTCCCCTCCCTTCGATTGTTAGAAAGAAACGGATAACGCGCGACGCGGCGACGGGCATGATGCAGCATGCTCTGCGGTGATTAGCTGTTGTTCGTAAAAAAAAAGAATCAAGATGGTAGAATCGCCATTATTTAGAAGCGACTTTTATTACGAACTCAAGGTCTTTGAGGTGATCGTCCTCGCCTGTAACAATTAGTCGGTAGACGGGGCGTGCGCGCGCGCGCGCGCGCGCGCGAGCGGCGCGCAGCTCGTTGCGCCCAGGTTGCTTCGTTGTTCATGGGATCACGTGCTGGATCTCCCGAAAATTGACCATCTGCCGGAATAACGACTTAATTTGCCCGAGACTCCTTAGCCCGCAGCCAAGGTGGCGATCTCATCCGCTTCTTGGAAGCGCTCGCCTTCCGTTGGCATGCCGTCGAAACGAGTCATCAGTACCGTACCGCTTATCGTCCAAAACTCGATTACGAAGGAAATTCAGGGGAACAAAATTCTCAAATCATATATCTGATAAGTACTTTCAACAGGCCAAATATTACGAATGCCGAAGTTAGCTTTTGAAAGATTACAAAAAGTTTTCACGAAGTTACACGAAGGGAATTTTCTTTTAAAAATCCTGAAAATTTTGTTAATCGTGGGACAACATAGTATTTCGACAAATTTTACTGTACACTGCAATAAATTTTACTGCAATAAATTTGTTGTAGTATATATTTAAAAAATAGTGAAAATCATATAAAATTTGTCGAAATACTATGTATGTTGTCCTACGATTAACATGAGTTTCAGGGCAAATTTTAAAATAAAATTCTTTCCGTGTATGTATTTACCCTTCTTGTAAATTTTACAAAAAGTCTAAAATTCAAACAGCCTTAACTTTATGAAAAAAAGTTGTACAAAGTTGTTGGTCGTGAACCAAAATTTGTTTGAAGCTCTTGTATACTTTCAGATGCCGTTGGATTTATTTAGAAATTAGTTTTCGTTTTGCCGCAAAAAGAAATGTTAAAAGTGGCAAAAAAAAACGCCATTTTTTACCATTTTCATTCCAATTTACTCCAAATCCTGACGTGCTAGATGAATTCTTCAAACGGCGTATTCAGCGCGAAAAAATCTTCGGAAAACATATGGTCGCAATTCGGAGAGAGAAAAATAGTGTTTTTTTATAACACAGTGTTATTGTTATATTTATACCTATTAAAAGAATGTTGGTCATAAGTAAGAAGAAAGTTCTGCTCATATTCCCGTGGTATGTTTTATCGTATCATTATAAATGTACGCGGAATGATATTATTGCGAATTGAACATTTTACGACGTTCTTACATATAGAATGCTCTTTGTAAAAAATTGATCCAATTCTATATTTTTACGATTGCTTTATTTTATCGTTCCACGTCTGTTTCTACATACTGTAATAATTATTGAGACATTAGAAACATTATTTTATATTTCACTTGAAAAAAAGAATCGTTGAAATTAATTCGACCCGATAGGGGAAAGTTGCCAAATGCGTACTGGTCTCATAAAACGTACCTCTTCAATATTTTATAGTTCCACTTAATATAGAAGCAACATTTAGTTACAAAAATATGAAGTAAATAAGAAATGTGTAAGATAGACAAAAAATGAAC
>NW_012026915.1:502815-556664 GCF_000956235.1 Wasmannia auropunctata
TGTTGTAGTATATATTTAAAAAAATAGTGAAAATCATAAAATTCTTTGAAATATGAAATATTAAATATATTGTCCTACGATTAACATAATTTTCAGGGTAAATTTTAAAATTCTCTCCCTGTGTACGTTAAGAATTTGCGAATTATCATACGATGAAAAATTTTAGATGATGTAAGTAATTTTATTGTGTATGTGTGTGCATACAGTGTGTATGCATCGTCAGTTTTGAACCAACGGTAACAGTTCTGACACAACGTATTAAGCAGGTGTTTCATAAAAAAATAACCGTCAGATACATACACGCATGTTTATAATTCAGCGAGTAATTCAGTAATAATCATTTCGGAAGAAAGCAGTTTTTACGATGACTAACAAAAATTCCTATATGATTGTAAATTTCAAGTAGTTTAAAATAAAAATGTTATTTGGATGAATGATTAATATTATGTTAATTTTATTGTGCTGACGCTATTCCGATTTCGAAATAATTTTCCTTCAGGAAAACCTTCAGGAAATTACGTTAAATTCTTTTCTTCATTTTCGTGTACTTATATCTATTTTGTGACTATAATATATTTTTTTCTTGTTGTTTCAGGTGAGTATTCCCGTTTTACAAAGTAGTCACATGTAATAAGCGATTGGTGGTGAGTATAGCGTGGTGGATTTTTGAAAGCTAATCGTTTTCTGAAAAATCTGAGACATCGAGGATCTAAAAAAGGCAGACGAGGTACATTTACCAACTTTATATTCTACACGCCATATGCGCAATGAAAATTTCCTCGGCAATTCGGCCTTACGTATTTACGCGGCGCAACGGTTGGATTTAGACACGGGTGCATCTAGCACCACCTTCTCGCGTCGCTGTCGCTTTGATTCTTGTTTCTCCATGCACGTAATCGCCATCGCGCGATTCCCCCCTTCCCCCTCCCGGTGTATCCCGACGATAATCCTTTATCGCTAAAGAGCCGGAGAATCGTAGGCAGATACGAATGCGATTTTCAAAACCTGTTATGGTCGTTCCGGAGCCTCCAAGGTGGTCTACAATTGCAGTAATAACTCAATTATCCTCTCTGGGCTTCGTACCCGCCTATCTGCCTCTTTTACTCTCAAATCTTTCACTCCGCTCTTCCTTCACCCTCATCGTCGTCGTCGTCTCTTTCTTTCTCTCTCCCTTCTCGCTTTCCGCTCTCTCCCTGTCTGCTCTCTCCTTCTCCATCGGCTTCTCTCTTTCCTCTCCCTCTGCGGTTTCTTCCTCCTTTTACCTCGATCCGATCCCCTCCTGAACTCCACTGACCGCCACCCTCCTCTTATGGAGCATAATAAACCCTTCGATCCCATCACGATCTTTCCATCCACATATTATTAGGGCCTGCACACACGCCGGGAGTTCGGCCTCAGCTATCCCCACCGCTGTACGCGGATTAGAATCGTTGCTTCACGATTAGCTCGCAGATCGCGGCAAGTCAGAGATCTTTATTTAGCCCCTGTGTACTGACTGCTGCTCGATACTAATTTGCTTTGCAAATTTTCTATGCTTGGAGAATTTTTTTTTTTAAATTAGTATTAATTAGAAACAGCCCTATCAGACATTTACCTATTCTAAATTTTTCAAAAATAAATTATTCTCTATTTCTCTTTCTTTCTTTTTCTTAATGAAAATTGTGTGAAATGCATCTAACGCCAATAATTAAATTATTTATGTATTATTATTAATATTGATTAATTAATCAAAGGACAAATGAAATGAATCAATTAAGGACAAATACGAAATGATGCATTGCCAAATTAAAATATGACAAATTTGAAAAAAAAATCGAAATTTTTTTCCAATTTTTTCTCTAGAAATTTCATCTTAGTTTCAACATTAAACCGTTGCCATGTTCTCGTTACGTTGACTATAATCGCAAATCCTCGAAGCTCGAGCAAGTCTTCGAGCGACACAGGCATAAATCAGGATCGCCAAGAGAAAGAGAGAGGGCAGAGAAGAAAAAAACTTTCAAGTGCGAGTTAAATCATTATCTATCGCGGCAGATTCGTGAACGTGGCCCACCGCCGTTTTGCCCCGATAAAACATATTTTCTCGTCGCCCACTTGCGGGAGAGGAAATCGTGTAGATAGATGAAGTGAAAAAGAGCGAGAGAGAAAGAGGGTGACGAATGAAGAAAAAGGAAGACAGGACGCGATGGAGCGAGTAGAAGAAGGAGAGACAGTGCGGTACCGCGTGCCGGAGGCACCACGGGTTCGGTCCAGACTAGAGGGGTTAAGCCAAAGCCCCATCGATCATGGGATCCAGCCAGTCCACGATCCCATGACTCTGACCATAAAGCTCGGTAAGACCCGCGCCAAGGAGGAGTGCGAGCGAGAGCGGGAAAGATGGAAGGAGAGAGAGACAGAGAGAAAGAGAAAAGAGGAGAGGGAGAGAGAACGAACGAGTTGGACCCTGTAACCGTGAACTCTGCACGCCGCGGCTTTATGGCGGCACGACGACGTAGAATTACCCCCGCCGTAAGCAGGTATATACTTAAATCTCGCGCGCATGCATGTAAGTAAGTCGCGCACGAAATTGTGCGGGACGATCGAGATCGTTGGAAAATCTCGTACCCCTGGGACGGGGGTGTGGCGCGACTTATCCACGCGAGTGCCGACGCATCGCTCGCCGTCTTTCGCAATAACCGCGCGCGGCGCAGGCATTTACCCTGTGCACGGGACGCTCGATTTGGATTTCGATGCGCCTCGAAACGAGCGATAAATAAGCTTCTTGATAGTTGACGAGACGATAAAATTATGAACGGACGCGATTACCTGTCAAACACTTTCTTCCATCAACCACTTGAGAAACGGGAGAAGGCAACTCGTAATAATATACAGCTGCTAAATATACACCCATGTTTCTGATTGCCACATCTATTAGTCATCAGGTATATAGATGTAGGAGTGTTTAAATTATTTAGCGTTCGACGTTGGATTGGAAGTGGGCTGCGCGCGACGACACGTCGGCGCGTTAAACGACGCGAGTCACGCAACGCGGAGCTGAGCGACGTTTTGTATTGAGGCTATTAATGCAGTAGAAAGTATGCGAATGCGATTTATATATAAAATGCAGAGAAATCAAAGCATATTTTATCGCGAAAAGATGACAACATTCCGTTTTGTCAGATTGTCCTCCGCGATTTTTGCGCGTCTTGAAATTCGTCAAAATAAAAAGTGCAACAACCCTTCGGTTCTCCGTCCAATTCTCCTCGTCGACGTTTGCCTTCTGTCATCATTGAAGATAGCTTACTCCCTTTCTTCCTTCCTTCCTTCCCTCCCTCTCTCTTCTTCCTCTCCTCAATTCGTATCTTCGCCCTCTGCCGCCTCTCTCCTCTTCCCTTCCTCTTCCTTGCCAAACCAATCTTCCATCCCTGGAGTAAGACATTGAGGCACCTGCTAGAGTCCAGCTCAATCAGGGAGTATAGCGTGTCGGCACCCAGGCAGAAGGTGGTAGTGGGAGAGCTTGTACGGCATAGCCATGGAACTGTATCCGGACGGAGCAGGGGCCCTCGACCGACTGGGTGGTCCTACCGCTTCAGTTGTGTTCCGACGCGCTTCAAGCCAACACTACGAACACTATTTCTGATCCGCCGGTGTCTGTTGCCCGGCGGCCGGCCTATCGAAAAGTAACCTCGCAAATTATACCGGTACTCTCGGCGGCGTTCGGTAGCGCCGATCGACAGACCGACCGGCCGACCGACTAATCGATCGATCAGTGGCGATCATCTCGATTCGTCGAAGATTTGTGATAATTCCGCTTTGTTTTGTGCCTTAGCAATATTGTGCGATTAATATATCGCTGATAAGAGCGATAGAGGACATGGAGTATTAGTTAAGCACGACTACGACCGTGCAACTCATCGCCTGTCATTGAAGAAAAACAGACGGAGCTTGTCTATTTTGTTAATCATATAATCTAAAGTTTCGAGAGATTAGCGTTCAAAGTAGAAGTGAATAATATATCTATAATACACTCGTAATGTTGACAGTCGAACGAACTTAAATAAGTAAAAAATGCAAGCAATAGTGATTATCAGCGATAAATCTGCATACCTTTGATTTTCTCGAAGATCTAGATAGTGGAAGAAGAGACGCGTCGCTAAGCTATGTTCATGAATAACGCAGAGAAAATGTTGACCAAATTTCGTAGAATTTATGGAAAAGATAAACGACGGAAATAGTTCTTTTCCGTTCGAGCGGAACGAGCCGATAGCAAGGTGCGAAGAATGGAAGATGTATAAGAAACGATAACGACAAGGTGGCACGGGGTGTAATCAAATGCAGGTTTATTTAGAACGGCTTTGATAAAGTGGTTAGTGCGAAAGCGTGGATCGGGCCAATCATACCTGATTGCCTGGACGTGAGTTGTGCGAACCGAGGGAGAGAGAGAGAGAGCGAGAGAGAGAGAGAGAGAGAGGAAGAGAGAAGGATCGAGAGAAGAAAGAGGAGGAAGGAGAAAGAGAGAGAAAGAGGCTAGTCCGTCCACCACCGTGGCTCGTTGCGCACGTCGAGAATGAAGACATCTCGTGCCGGTGGATGTTACGTGCCACGTGATTCATAGTAGCGTTTCCTGTCCTCTTCATTTTGGGCAATCAGCCGATCGCGCCTGTTCTCATTAAACCTCTGGCAAATAATCGGAATATGATTTCGTTGATAGAGTGGCTGCGATTTCATGCAAAGGTGAGTTTTGAATTGAACGATTTATCGTTCTTTTTATCTTAATTTTCTATGCAGAGAAAAAAACGTGGAACGAGGTGTCGAATCGTGATTAACAACGAAGAATTTCGATAGATTTCGAAGAGAATGCATTCGAAAAAGACACATCATGACACGTTTCCTGGAAAAGTTTTCCCAGTCCCTCTACGATCTCTCTGGATGAAAAAGGTTTTAATGTTTTGGACCCTTCTGGCCCAGGTATCGACCGCCAGCTATTCAGCATTTTTTCTTATTCTTTTCTAAGAGTTTCACCGACGTGTCCGGGCTCGCCATGCCCTACGGAACGTCTAATTCCTAATTTCTATTCCTGAACGGTCTCCTTACGAAGCTTTATGGCTAAAAGCCATATTTCGCTTTTTTGAACTCACAGTCCTCGTTTCCGAGCAAGAAATATCTTTATTATTGTCATGGAGATGACTGCGTGCCGTTGGCCGTGAAGAGGAAAGTACTAAAGCGAGTATGGCGTCGATGTTCGAATCCAGCTCTTCATTATTAACGACGCGTCGCGTCGTTTACGGACGAATACCGTTTCGAATATTTTACTGAAATCGATATACCGAAATAATTTATAGTGTTTCAAAATAGTCCATAGTATAGGCTAGGGATATCTCAGATATTCAATCGACGAAAGAAGAAGGGTCTAAGGATTCCTAGTCTGCAGCTGTTGTTATAAACTCGGTGAAAGTGCCATGAAATTATATGGTCTCAATAATACGTAGCAAACGTCTTTGTCTTTTTTTTTTAAATTTTTTTTAAATGGTCGCTGAAGGCTTACGAGACAAAGAGTATGGAAAGACATTATTAATTGACTATAAAGACATATACAAAAATATATAGAAAAATGTGCTGAAATTTAAAGAATAGAAATAATAAAAGATTAAAAATGAGTTTCTTGTCAGTTTTATTATTTTTGTTATTTTTTCTATTGAAGAAACGTGCTTTACCTGTTATAACTAGGTATTCTTTTGTTATTTTTTCTTAGATTTTTGCTGAATTTTCTTTGAAATGTTTTGAATTCTAATTCTTTTTTTTGGGGGGGGGAAATGTTGATAATAAATGATGTCTTTTGAATTTTCTATATATTCTATTTCATATATTCTATATATTCTTTTATATTTCGCTTCGAATGAAACTGAAAGTCATGTAGTCCACTAATAGAATCATTTCTGCTTTTCTCTTTTAACATAAATTTTATTATTATCTATTCATCATTTTTTTTGTTAATTTTAAAATATCATACCATCTTCAACGACTCAAACAATAAAAAGTCTATTCAAGTTGCGAGCCAGGCAGGATGACCGTGAGTTTCACGGATCCACGGCGCATCTCGCGAACGTTTCGTCCCGTAATGGAGGAACCACTGGTGGCAAGAGGCTATCGTACAGACGGACGGACACAACGCGGAGAACCAGTTCTCTCATTTCATTGCGTTCGTTGTCCGATAATGACGCATAGCGTGGCGAGCTGCGTGCGGCATAACGCGCGTGTGAAAGCACCGCGACGCAACGCAACGCGCAAGAGCAAACACTACACGAAAGTGTTCCTCCGCACACGTCCTCCCACGTGAACCCCTGAATATAAGATCGAGAGAGAATTATCCCGGCCCGGCGGATACCGCGGCCGCTAATTTACGGCAATCACGAGATTTTCGCAGACGGGAGGGCAAGAAGATCGCGAGCCTAACGAGAGCCGCACGGCGTGTTCGAGAGGCGAGAGGCTCGTTACGCGATTACCGACATTTTTCGTAACATCGAATTTATATTTGTGGCCTGGTCACAAAGCGCGTCGCTTATATATCCGTCCGCTTTCTTATTCATTTGCATCGCGTATAATAATCGCGACAGCTTAAAATACATGCGAATAATTCTATGTATATATAATACCAATACGGATCAGAAGTGGAGATGAACAGATATAAATACAAAGAGTGATTGTTAAAGTGAAAGGATATTTCATCATTACGTTAGGAATTTTATTAAGCTACATATAAATGAAATATGTTACGTTCTCACTCGGTCCACAATTGTTTCACGAATAAAACGATAGATTTCTCATTTATAGTATGAAAATATCATCAAATGCTTCGATATCCTTTTGATTTAATCGGATACATAAAAGGAAATTCGCAGATCGTTGTCATTAAGTTAAAATTAAGAACGAGTTATTTGATATTAAGTTGATTAATCATCGAGATTTATCTCGTGTCTTGTATACACATGCAGATATCATATTCGGTGTCTTGAGAAAAGTTTACTGAAACAAGTAAGACTGTAGCTATTTCTTAATATCGTTCAATCAAATCTTGAATCTGGGAAATAATGATTAAATTTTTGTTAATGAAAGAAATAACTTTAATTTTGTTAAAATAGAGACAAACTGTATTCTCATGTCTGAAATTTTCCGGGACACCCTGTATAGGCACGCGCGCGCGTGTAAAGATGTAAGGATACTCTTAACTCGCGCGAGATATACGGCGATCGGCGCCGTGTGTTGCTCGAGTAATTAGCGAACGCTTCGTCCGGGTAGATGTTAATAGATGCGTCTAATACGGCTATAAATCAGCGAGATAATGTTAACGGCCGAGAATTACGTTGCCGCCGAAAATAAAGAAACGTATTGCGGCGAGGATAATCAGCAACCGAGATTATCCAACGTATCAACGAGATGCTCATCAATTTGCTTCACTTGAAAATGCGCAACATCAAGTTTGCATTATACATGACACTTCATCGATCTGTTCCTAACGCGCCGGATGTCGTAAATTATGTTCTTAACGGCAAACTTATTTCAGTTCGCGTAAAGCGTAGGACAATGGGTGGATTGTGCAACAAACTGCGAGAAATAAATTCGATATTACATCGTGACACTGTAGATAGCGTGCAGTGTGAGAGGAAATGTATATAAGACGAGACAGATCAGATAACTAAGTAAAACGATCGAAACCGTCGATAGGGATAGGAACTGTTGCATTAGATACGACATTGCGTGAAAATGTGAAAATACAGCTAGGCTAGGTTTCCCCATCAACTGGTCGGCGGTCGTCAATTTGAAGATTTGACACATTTACGCACGTGGCTCGCGCTGCGCCGGAGTGACTCGCAATGACTTCATTCGCGCCAATCGTAACGTAATTCACAGTTGCAATTGCGCGGCGGGCAAAGCGAACGCCTTCGACCGCCGATTGTCGGCGGTCGGCCGTCTTCTACGTCCCACCAGCCGCGGGAACTTCGATTGGACCCGGAGACAAGGGAAAAAAGGAAGGTTCAGCTGTACGTGATCAGAGATCCGATTTCTTCTGAGATCTTCTTGGCGGTCGTAACTCGCAACCGATCGATCGAATATAATTGAGCTTGAATACCAGCTATCTTCTGGAATCGTGATACTACCATATAATGATTGATAATGCGAGAGAACAATATCCGTGGCAGGTTGTTCTGCGTAACCGTTTTCGTATTGCGAAGAGCTGGCTTACTTATGTCGAGGCCAGCATGCCGAGGCAAGCCCGCGATCTCGGAGGTTAATCCAATTCGAAAACCTGCTACCTCGCGGAGTGAACGGTACTGCTATGTAACGATTAATAATGAGATGAGACACGCGAAACACGAGGGGGATAAAGCTGGATCGCCGGCAACTTCTCAATTACTTCGGCCATGCGTACGATCGTAAATTTTTGGATTATAAAGAACAGCGCAGTGTAAAACGAAGATTTCCAAGAAAGCTATTCATCAAAGAAAGTCTCGGTTCGTTTCTTGATTGCGCTAATTGCGCAATATCATTCTCAAGATTAATGCCAACATCATCAAAATGTTTTCAAAGCAAAAATAGACTGTTACCCATGTAGTGATAAACTTACACTCATGTCGAAGAAATTTGTGAGAGTTGACGTTATCCCGAAGAGACGTACTGTGTTTTCAGGGCGACAAAGAGCGCCGAGCCGATCCTGAAGAAGCGCGACGGGTTGTTTGCTCTCGCTCGGATTTTACGGCTCCGACAGGCCAGGCCGGACAATTACTGGTTGTTAAACTCTGCGCCGGCGAGAGAGGCGATCGCAAAAGTTAGCGGCCATGCCGGGACCACCGGCAGCTGTAACTGCGCTCTGCTCCGCAGAATCTCAGTATCACTCGCGTTCTGTCGGCCACTCGCTTTTGTCTCTCGTTAACGAAATTATTAATGAAAAAAAGGAGCTCGCGAAGAGACACACATGCAAAAAACGCCAAAGGAGGAAATATGTACGTTGCAGAGGCAGCGATTCTCTTCGTCTTCGAGGGCCCCGCTGAATGTTTCGCCGTCAAGTATTAACGAGGGTGGTCAGTCTTGAGTAGACGGGCGTGCAGATCCCGCTGGCTAAGATTCCTGCGTTTCACGTTGCGGTGCACGTTCATGAGCCGCGGAAAGAAACGATGAAGAAATTACGCATGGGATGTGCGATGCGGATCTCTTAATTCTGACGAGACAGGCGCGTACACTACCCTCCCGCCCCCGTCCGGTCGAGTCGAGTCCTCTATGAAGGGACGAAGCATGCTCATGTCCGACGGACAACCCGCAATTATCTTTACTAAACTAGAGATCTCTACGTGATTACACGGTTACTCCGGTTATAGTTTCGCGGACGCGCGGATCCCTCATCCACTCCCGATCGAATACACATCTCTCGCAACTTGTAACTCTCTTTGAATACCAAGCACGATCGATGGAGAGCAAGGGGGAGGAGAGGACAAGATACGCCCCATCCCTCGAACCTTTCCCGCAATTTATCTTTATTTAATGCTATATTTTTAAGCAGTTTATGATTTGTAGTGATGGACTCGAGACACATTAAATCACTGAATATGTGACGAAAATTTCATTTTGAATAATTTTCAAAATCGAAATATTAGCGAAAGTTTTGAAGAAAAAATCTTGAATATATATTTGAAGATTCTCTTGGACGAACTATTAAATTAAATTGATATACAATCGATTCACGTTAGTTTTTTTTTAGAAATTTAAGCAACTTAAATTTTTGTATTATTGAAACGTTTGAAATTTTTCAAAGAAGAATTTTATGTTCATGACACGATCTGCAATAATTGATTTAACGGTAGCGATATAATACGTACGTTTTCAACATTCTGTTGATTTGTCAAACGTACTCTTTACAAACACAAATAGGATCATAGAAACGGTGGACAGAGCTCAACAAACCGTTAAAAGATCAAATATGTATTCCTACCGGGCTTCTCTCTGTCTTTCTGTCTCTTTCTTTCGCTTTCTCTTTCTCTCCGATGAAGCCAGTCCTTAACAAAAAGAGAACGGCACGTGCGACAACGTACGCACAGCGTACGCGACGTATGTACTCCCGATTTAAGCTGTATGCAAACATTCAAGCATTCGCGATCACGCTGTCCGCGATTTAATTTCTGCCGCATTGCAGATCAGCCGACCGGAAATCTATTCGATTCGCGATCTATTGTCGAAAGCTCGCACATGTATATGGATGAACGGGTCGTTTGCGACTTTTGACAGACTCAGAACGAGTCGACAGAATGGATTCGACGACGCGTTCAAACTACCTGCGACACCTCGGACTTCTCGCCATTGTTTCTGCGCTCTCGTGAACAACGGCGCGAGCCGATCGCGGGTAAGACGGGGCGTGTGCCGTCACAAAGCTACTCCGCCTTGACGAGAGAAAGGGTTGATTGCTACCCAAAGTGGTGTTGAGCCATTGACGAGTGTCCCCACATCTAAAAAGTGAAGCGAAGGGATCGGTTAACCTGCTCCCCGTTGATTGAATCAATTCAGTTACGACAGCCAATCGAGAATGCATACGGTATTTTCATCCTTCCGATTTCCTCGCTCGAAAAGGTTTGCTCAGCGATGGATAAAAGAGAATATTTAGACGTTACATTATTAACACGTGATTAAATATTCTTGATTCGAATTATTTGCTGTGATTTACATCTGGCGTCTATTTTACTTTCGCTTAAAAACGCCAAAAGTGCCGATGATTTCTGTTCCCATTAAATTTTATTCGTTTGTTTCATATGATCCTGCTGCATTGCGTATTGGTAAGAAGATTAATTTGATCAAGTTGTTACTTATTTTTTCCCAGAGATTAAATATTTAGGGCTATATATTAAATTAACTTTTATAAGGACCTAATGCACTATTCATGTGCATTGCTTCGAATAATTTTAGTAGAAAGAGCTGAAAAAGAAAGGAAAATTGCTATCTGGCAAAAGAAAGACAGCGACTTGTAATTGAAAATTGATTATTCAATTCGATGACGCTTGCTCGTCTTTTTAAAAATATACGCGCGTCTCTCTTCTTTCTCTCTTCCACACTCGCTTGACAAATTTCTGCTCTCAACGGAAAGGGCTCGCTGGAGCGTAATTGAATCGATGCGACAGGATTGGCGTGTTTTATCGCGCGACAATATAATTATTTTGTATGGCCACGCGAGCCACGCGAGGAAATTGAGGGGTGCGTGCGAAAGCATTGCGGAGGAAGGAGAAGGAAGTCGGAAATCGAGTCGAGGTTCCCCACAATCGAGCCGCGGGGGCCCCCCGTTTGTTTGCCAAACAATCGGCGGCTCGATTTGGCTGCGGTGAAAACAACGAGCAGTAATCGACCGTTCTCTTCGTGCGGCCAAGTGGAAAGATGAGGGGCACCTTGACGGAGAGAACCCCCCTCCCCACCCCGTTTGATCGAACGGTCGTTCGGAGCCAATCGGTACCCCGATTGTTTTACAATATCACGAATCATCGATCTACGTGCTGACTAATTGGAAATACTTGTTTCGTTTGCTATTGCAGAGAATATTAATACACGAGCGTGAAGGAGGTCACGCTCGTGTTTCAAGCCTCGTCGATGAGGGGGTTCGTTTATCGCTTAATCATCACCGTCAAGAGAACGCGACGACGACTCCTAGACCATGCTAACGCCGCGCCGCGTTTAACGCCAATAATCCCCATGCCCGCGCGCGCATAACTCTATCTCGTCTCCTTCATCTTCCTTCCTCTTTCGCTTCTGGCCCGACAATGCCGCCAGTCGCTATAAATACATATACGTATATGCGCGCGCGCGAGCGAGCGCGAATACGTCGTCGCGACTGTCGCCACGTGTGAAGCAGAGTTCCGAGGGTCTCTTTCGCCCCGTTCTGTCTCGCTCCCTCCCGACGTCCACGGGTTTCTCTCTCCGTTCGGCCTTCGTCTTCGTTCCTCCTTGGCTTTTGCTCCACGTCTCCTCTGCGCCCCATCTCGCGCAGAGAAAGAGAGAGACCCGGGAGGAATATCCCCGGTCGACATTTTTCTCGTAGGAATGCGGAGTCGTTACGTTCGCGAGGCGTTACGATCGAAACGCCCGAGATGTTCTGTACCGGTTTCACACATGCGCGCCCGGGAAGATTCTTCCGTCGGGAATTCGAGATCGCCTCGCATCATTTCGCGAAGACGGAGTCTCGGAGGCTCGCTAATAAGGCTTAACACGCTGACGATCCTCCCGTTTATTCAGAACTGAAACGTGATGTGGATGGCGATCCCGTGTCTCGAGGTGTAATGTCAGATTCAGAAAAGTCTTCCTCCAATTAATTACAAAATGGAAAGGAGAGAGAGAGAGAGAGAGAACCGCGTCAGAATGCGAATTTTGCGGAAAGGGCGCGTTCTCTTCAAACGCGCGCGCACACACATTCCGCGATAAAAATATTAGAAAGAAGAGACAAGAGGAAGAAAAATGCCGTCGAGACAGCAAGGTTACAATTTTTTGTCGATGGTCTCAGTGCTATAATAGACTTCATGCGGTACCCTCTTCGAGCTACCGATTCGGCGGGCCTTCCACGAAGGGCTGCGACCGAAAAAGATTCGGTGGCATGAATTAAAGACGGTTTCTGGGTAAGTAGGCGTTTGCTTCCACTGCCAGGCCTCGTTATCATCTTGATTTCTGTCTTCCATCTGTGTCTCGTGATTCTCCACGCATTCTCGTACTTCCTCGTTAAAGTGTTCCTGCAATTACCGATCTCTTTGAAATATTAAATCGTCTCAACATCCTGTGATTCTCTCTGAAAATCAGTGTGTTCTTCTGAAATGTCGCGAGGTTTTTGCAATCTTGATTAAGCTGTCTTAGATAGCTTCGAATGGGGATGAAAAGTGAATCGTTCTTCTGTCTTGTTGTAGTTGAAGTTATACATAGCAGCTGATCAGTTATATAACTTTGCTTCCGATCACATGCGTTAGCTAATTCTTCTTTAGGACCTGTGAACATCACAGACGCGTCATCCTGGTCCTTCTCAAAGACCCCTCGGGACGAATACCCGGGCACGAGGATACCCGAAGTAACACGAACGCAATCATGAAGACGAAAGCATACGCATGCGCACACCCGCGCCGGAGGACTCCGTCGTCGGAGAGCGCAGACATCTCTTTGTTACGGGGTCCAGTTCTTTCCTCGTCGTAGGAAGGGCTTCGAGCCAGATTCGAGCCTAGTCCACTAACACTTGGGACGTCATCTAAAGTCACGAGATTTTTCGACCATTATTAAAAAAAAAAATACCAAGAGTAAAACGTAAATTACTCTTGTGAACAGACTTGGATGTTTCCTCATTATTTATATTCGCTCCCAGAGACCGTCTTCTCGACTTTTTACTTCTGCAGTGCAGTAAAAGACAACAAGGATTCTCGCGAGCTTTTCATTAGCAAAGGATATGATAATTTCGCTCGTAACTCTAAGTCTCCCACAAAGATAGCAGCGTTGATCGCGTGGAGATCGGATCGTAATCGTTGCTACCGGAACACGAACGCAGGAACGGCCGGTAGGTCGGACCGACAGGAACGTGTACGCTAGTTAGTTAGTCGCGCTCGTGTTAGTAGCCGCAGGTAGGCCCGTCTCCACGGGTGCAGGAGGCGCGCGCGGATATACGGAGAATATAGGGCCCGACCGAGGGAGATACATATTTGTTACGGGACGATGTCGCTCCTCGACGCGGACGTGATTCGCCTTCGCGATTCGAATAAAGACCTCCGCCTGGGTGACTTCGTTTCCCGGGTGAAGCTCGCATGGAATCGCGAACATGCCTCCAATAGGAAGACGGCGATTGACGGTCGCTTTCGAACGCGTCCAGCATTCAATCCCTGTATCCTTTTTTTTTCTACGTTCTCTTTTTTCTGATCGCGTGTCTCGACTCGGTAACTATCTCGATAACATTCCACGGAATAGCGGTATGTTTTCACTAATTGCGTAATAAAAAACGCGACTTTTTCAATCCATCGAAATGTTAATTTAGCAGTCTAGGAACACTAAATACGTATATTTGTGTAAAACTATATTTTTAAAATTATTATCGATTTTTGAATAGAATGTTACAATCAGCAGAAATTATTATACAGATCATATTCGCTCGTATCACTGCTTACGAATTATACCGAATATAATTGTTATGGATCGTTAACATGATTGGCCTTCATAAATTGAGATAAAGTTGTACGAAGAAAATTTCGTTGTCGGGGTGGAGCTCGTTAGAAATGGGAAGTACGACTTTAACAACTACCAATCTTGTCGACTGTCCAAGATTCTCTTTAGACACTTCTGTCAATCAGGATTTAATTGAAATTCTGGTAAAGGAAATACCACTGTCCGGCGCGCACGAACTCGAATGTCGACGACGTTCGGTCGATTCGACGTGTACTAATTAAATCTCGCATTACCGGTCGCATTGTGCGCTGCACGAACGAACTAATTAACGGCGAAAAAAAGACATTGCGCGTGCCCGATGCATGCCTCGGATTTATTTGCCCGCGTCAAATGATTTAATTATAAGGTGCGGGTAGCGGGATGTATACGCGAGAGACCGCCGCGTATAATTCGTCGGAGATCGCATCGGAGAGCGGATCGTAAGTTTCTTGGTTAAGTGAAATCCGGGAATCCCCGACGGTGGAGAGGGGGGCCGGGAAGGGATAACGGCGCCCGATCTTGAAACTTGCGCCACCGATCGCGCATCGATCGCTACTCGCACGCTCGCACCGCGTACGGCAGTAATTACTCCGGAGGGAATTTCGTAATCTCCGCCACGCGCTTAATCGGTAATTAAAGCTTAAACACGCAGCCGCCGCCGTGCCCCTGCTACGTCTCTCCTTCTGTCTTTTGCCACCCTTGTCTCTTCGCGTTCCACTCTTCGTTCTCCTCCTCCCCCCTCCTCTCTCTCTCTCTCTCTCTCTCTCTTTCTTTCTCACTCTCTCGGTCTTATATTCTTGGCATTACAGTATGTCTTTTTTTTCGCGATCTTCACTAGGGCACTCATTAGGGGAAGACCGGCGGAGCGAAGGGGAGTCCTGGTCGGTTCGTAATTAGTGCCACTAACGAGGGACGCGCTTCTTGCGACGCGTGTATGCGCACCAGCGTGCAAGACGGTACATCGTCCGCGAGAGTCAATTTTCAATTTTCTTTTTTTCTACGAAGAATATCGTTTGGCTTATTGATTGTAAAATCGATTTAAAAAAAGTCTTACGTCACATCTACCTTTAAAAACAAATACAAATTTTTTTCTAAACAATGAATTACTATTTGACTATTCTAACGTTATTCACATAAAAGTTTTATATTCAATAAATAGATTGGGGCGCGTCGCAGTTGTTTTAAAGAAGTAACGAAATACTGTAATGTAACGTATATAGAATTAAGATCCGAAGTCGACCGCGATGCAGTCTCGATCGACCAGCCCGAGACCCTCGGCAAGTTTCACCTGTTCTTTTTTCCTCATCTCGAGTGCTATCTCTTTTAAAGGGCCCAACGCACACATAGACGTTCCTAGTCCAACCGGTCCACAGACACAGTCATGCCACCATGTTCAAGGTGTTCATGGCGTAGCCGAAAAACGTTGTGAGAGTACACGAGAAGAAAGAGGTAGAAAGAAGAAGAGACGGAGATGGATATACTTGTATAGGAGATATATGTATATGTATCTACGCGCGCGCACGCGTGTGTGTGTATATATACATGCATGTATATGCATGAAACAGAGACGCGAGACACTGGCGTAGCAGAATTATTTATGATGCCTGATAGAGACGCGGTTCCGAGGCAATGTTGTCTAAGAGGCAGGAGGCTTCACGCACCGGCATTCCTATCTTCCTTCTTGCGCTCTCCCATTCTTTCCCCCTTTCGCTGCCTCTTCGTCTGCTCTTCTCGCTGCCCCGCCAACTTCATCCTCCTGCGCACTCGTCAACTTTCACATCTCTATAGCTTGAATCGGCTTAATGACGAACAGGCTCGACGCGAAATGCGAATTGTGTATCGCGTGTTATTGTAAGCACCGATTCTAGACGTGCATCGTTGAGTGAAGCCCCTTGTAGATTCAGTATTGTGACACGGAGAAAATAAGCCAGCAAATAGAAGCAGTCTCAACTAGATGTCATCGAAGATATCACTAGTTTCTTTTCTTACTTTTACGTGCAAAGAGAAGTACGTAAACTTTCACTACATCGCGTGTATAACTGATGTACTTGAACGTTGATTTATATGTATATTCTTCGAAAATTAAAGTTCTTTTATTTTATGCGGAATTGATAAGAAACATATAAATTTATTGGTGACTTTTTATTTTAATCTTTTCTTATCTATATTTTCGACATTGAAAATAAAGGTTCTCATACTCTCCTAATTATCATTAGAATATTATAGTACAAACTTGTTCAAAATTTTACGTGTTTTTTTTTTCGATCGGACATTTCTTTTCCTTAAGGTTTATTTCTATAAATTCAGTTTGTAAATTTTGCAATAAATTATAATAAAAAATTAAAATGTAAAAGTCGATATACTTATAACTTGCTTCTTTTGTAAAATGGCAACATTGTTGGAGAATGCATGATTATTTCGTAAATAGTATGAATCACCTGTCTTAACCCAACTATACATATGTATTGGCGAACAGGGCGAAAATGAATACAAGCGGATAATGACGGTTAAGCGTTTGCCTACGGGAAAGTTATACAGGTCGATTTTTAACAGACAAGCTCGTACACGCCATGCTTCGTGTCGAGACGGCGATCTTCTTCTTTTAACGCATCCTCGAACACCTGCTCTCTATCCAAGTAGATTATGTTTCCATAATAACGGAGGATAACGTGAGGAATGATCAATGACAGTTGGAAACTCGCTCGCGGGTATAGAGCGGAATTTTTTACTCTTTTTAAGGTAATGACAATCATCACGTTCGTGCGTCATCAATGGCTCGTATTATCATTAAGTACCTATATGCATTTATTTAATCTATTTAACATTAGCCGTTGCATTAGAGTTTGTATTAAACAGCCGGATTTATAACACAAGATGTGTTTATGACAATATGGATAAAAAAAATCTAAATTGATATTGTTAATACATGTGTAATTGTTAAAATATTAATAATAAATATAGCGTATTGTGAGTAATACTTGTCTTACGCATCGCAATTGGATTCGACGATTTTTATCATTCGCCCCTTGCAAGAAATTCTTCGCAAGAAATTTCGTTCCTCTCAACAGAAGGAGGAAGGGGGAGCAGCAGTACATCCATCGTACGGCGGGCGAGAGCCCCTGCGTCGCGGTTGCCCCGCGAGCGTAATAACTTAATTACGCGATGCCGCGGCGGGATAACGTTCGGGTGTTAAGCGTGGGGGCCACAGAGGTTAAAGCAGGGCCCCCAAAGTTCCCGCTCGCGCTCGCAGGGCAAAGTGGAGGAGGTGGGTGGACGGGACCCGCTCCGGACTGTAGATACTACGAGAAACGTGGGCGTCTTGCTCTTTGGCCCGCGGGAAGTTTTTTGTGGGGCGGACAGAGCCGCATTCTCTTATTTATTACCCGGAATATTAAGTTACCCACGTTATACCACGGGGCACCGCAAGGCCCCCATGGATCCTCGTAACTATCACCACCACCACCACCACCACCACCATCACCATCACCACCACCATCACCATCAGCAGCAGTATCAACAACAACAGCAACAACACCGACATCGCGCTGTGCTCCTCCGCATCGTTCCATTCTTGTCGCTCCTCCCCTCCGGAGATCGTGGATGCGGAGGGCACGATACCCCGTAGTGCGCTCTCCCGGCTTCACCGAAGGGTACCGCGGAAAGTTTCGTGGGAGGGTAGGCACACGGAGAAGAGAGCTATCGCGGATCGGGGATCTAAATTGATTTTAGATCTCGGAACTCGATTGGTGCCCGCAACGAGTAACGTGGCGTTAATTAAGAGAGACCGCACTGCCGTCTCAATACAGGTGGATCCTCGCATTACGAAATTACGATCCGCCGTTCACGCTACCGGTATTCCCATTTCGACGCGTACGTCGCGTCGAAATCCGACGATACGAAGAACTGGAACGAGCAACGTCAAGATTACGTCAAAATCGGAATACTTATCAGCTGACCGAACTATAATAATCAAATTTTTCATAAAGATGTATAATTTCGCGTATAAAATTGATTTTCCCTTCGGGAATGGCACGTGATCGCGGTTAACCGCAAGTTCCACGGCAAAAACGGCAAGGCTGCGGGGAGCGTGGTGCATAATCGAATAGACGGACTTGTCACGACCACGATGGAGACAATGTAAAATTTAAAGAGAGACGGACGGCGGTAAGAGGTGCAGGTGGAGGAGAGCTTCGAGACGCGGGATGAAACTGTGCTTTTTGCGTGCGCACACGGCGCGGCACGTTGTGGCGCGGCGGCGCGGCAAGACAGGGCCAGGTATACTACTCGCGCTAAGGTCGGAATACGAAACAAAAAGAAAAGAAGAAAAAAAGAACGAAAAAAGAAAGCGGAGGAAGAGAAGCAGGCGAAGGGCCTAGGGTTCGCAGCCTGTTTCGGTCGTTCATAAATCCTCCACCTTAGCTTCGTTCCTCTCCCCCTCCCTCCCCCTACCCCTCCTCACCGCTCTTCCTTTCTTCCCTTTCGCGCTTTCGCGCACACACGCACGCACGCGCACACGCGAGCGCAAATGCAGCTGAACACGCACCACCACAGCCCACCTTACTTTCTTATCCAATTTCTTATCCCTCTTCCCTTTCCCCTCCCGTTGTCCGCGTCATTATAGTCCGCGGCCTCTCATTTGTTTCCCTGTCTAAGCTCCCATTCTGCAGCGAATACCGGGGGAAGTCACCCGCACAAAGTCGGATAGAAGCTGGAGAACGCGAAGTGAAACGTACACTCGGATATCTCGAGTATATATGATGTGAGAAGAAATGAGAGAAGTACAGCAATGATATAAAATTGATGCAAAAGTACAAAATGCGAAGATTGCACCATAATTAAGCTTGAATGACGGCCCGTAGTATCGTCATTATACATTTTTTGCTCGCCTGTATTTCACAGTGACACGTTAAACATTAATAATTCGGCTTTGCGAAGTGGAGAGCCATTTCGACTGGTTCACGCGTATACCGTATAACGTCATCCGTATTGTATCGGCCTATCTTCGCAAACAGTTCGTCGCCGCGCAAATTATCTTGGTTGTTTAATATGAAGATAACTCCTCGAACAGCGAGCTTCTCCGAACGGCTTCTCGCCGCGTGACGAGATATATAGCGAGATAATCGCGCGTCTCGCTCTCACGCGCGATTATACCGTAAATATATATGTTATTCTCCGTTTACCGAAGTCACACGCACCCCGCGACGCGGGGTTTATTTTGTCGCCAATGCGATTGAATTGGCTGGCGCAATACTCGTACACGTATACGTATACCTATACGGCGACCACCATCCGACGCACACGCGCGCGGTCCAACTCGCATCCGAGTTGCGTATCGGCTTCGCGTGCATTTCCGGCGATCCGTCGCTCACAATTACATACATCTCGCTGATTCAATTATAGAAACGACTTTACGACGCAGTTTCCAGATCCCGATACGCCCCTGGTGTGCCTATTGCGCGGGTTGCAACTTGCATCCGGGCCCCCGCGTGCACAAGGTACCCGGCGGGGCCCCTCGGGCTCTCTCTCTCTCTCTCGCGTTCACGATACGTATCCGCGATACATCGAGAAGGTGATACGCGCTCGCGCTCGCACGCGGATCGGTGTGTGTTGGTTGCGTTTCGTGGTGGAGGGCAGCGGAGGTGGAGGTGTGTCGACAATCAAGATTACGTGGGCGGATACACGCGCGGCCCAGCGCCGGCGGCCTGGCAGCCCTGTGCGCGTCCCTCCTCCCCCTGCTTCTTCTTATTCCACCTTACCTTCTCTCTTCTTCTTCTTCTTCTTCCCATTCCGTCCCATCCCATCCCGTTCTCTCCTTCAGCGCTCCCGGCCGGACCCGGGCCCTGGGATCCCCTCGGGGGTCCACCACGACTCGCTCGCCACCGACGCGTAGCTCGCGTACCAGTCCCCTCCTCCCTCCCCCTCGCACTATTTACAATTCGCTCGGTATCGCGTGCAAGTGCAAGCATCGAGCGCGCATCCTCGGCTTCTATATACATCGAATCGTGAACCGGCTGGCCACGACGATTCAGAATTGACTCGCTTCGCTTTTGAAGGGATGCTCGCTAACGAAAGAGCTAGAGAATGCAGTTCGATAAATATTCTGGAAAATATTACGTATAACGTAGGAGAGAAATTCTCTCACTTCAAGTATTTTGCTGAATGATGATACTGTATAAATATTTAAGACTAATGAACTTGATTAACTGATTTGACGAAAAAAAAAATGGAATTTCAACACTCGATCGCAGTCGTTGGTATAATATTGAAGCTACGCACGTGTCACATGTAGCGTAATTAAATCGTAAACCCGCGAGCCCGCTGATTAGTTTTGAAACTTCTGATTGGAATCTCTCCGTCTGTGGGTCCAGCAACACCAAGATTGCTCTGTCCCTTTTCCCTCCCACCGTGCCGTCCTTCTTCGCGCCTGGACACGTCACGGTGTGCTGGTAGTGGAGAACGCGAGATAAATTCATGAGCGCGATGTCCTCACGACCACGTAGCCGCGCGCTTGCGAGCGGCCCGGCCATGTAAATGTAAAGAGGGCCTCGCGAGAGAGGAGGTGAACGAGCGGAGCGCATTTTATTAGCGCGCGAACGGGTAAGGTTCGAGAGGTAGGAAGGTGGAAAAGAGAGAACCTTGTAGACTCTCGCGCTTTTGGAACCGACCTTGCCTCGCACGAGCACACGCTCGTTTGCGCCTGTATATAGGTTTTCTCGCGTGTAACGGAATCGATCGGGATGAAAGGATTTAAGGGAGGGTCGAGCGTGAAAATGTATGCGTAACGCGAGATCAGACGTCCACGTGAATTAAATGTCTACTTGAGGATTCGTGCCGTCTAAAGAAAAAAATGAATATGAATTGCCGTGCGCGAGACGCCTTCTTCGGAATATTGTATATCTTCTTTACAATCTAGGCTTCGCATTACTTTATGTCGCAACAGTATGCTTATCTGCGCGTGCGAGAATCTATTTTTAATTGGCGGAGTATTTTCTTTTTTAAATTCCTATTTCGTCTGCTGTAAAACAGAGACAGTATCATGAATAAACGTGATACTTGACGCATTCGAAAATAAGATGTCCCGCGCCGCAAGCTCAATATTGTAATCGGCCTTCCTCAGCATTGCCGGTGGCAAAGCGTATAGCCCCGTCATTTATCCCATATTGCGAGCGGAGATTGGAGTGCGAGCGTAATTTCAGGCGGACGGAATGAAGCGTGGCGTCGCGATAAAAAAAGGGGCTTCTCCGTAGTTTTGTGTCATGTTCGCGCCATGTTGTACATTAAGCGTGGGATATACGTCTCGCGGCCGGACGGACAGCGAAGATGAAGAGAGAGACGGGCAGATTCGCAGGTAATTGTACAAGGCAATCACGTGCGCGTTACGGCGTTCTACTTAAAAAGCGTGACAAAACGCAGTAGCAGTCTTCTAACTCCGTGCGCGGAAGGAAAAAGAAAGGGAGGTAGAAAGGGAGAACACAAGAGGGGCCGGAGCATAACTAAAATCTTCATTACTGGACCAAAAAAAAAATAAGATTCCTCCCGACGCATCCATGACACAGAGAAAATCGTAAGAAAGGTATTTGAGAGCGTATATAGTCTTCTCATCGTAATTCAAAAAGAGACAAATTTTTTGAAGTAACGTTTGGAAACACGAATGTAACACGAGTTACCGCCTCGAGCTTCTTCGTGTCGATAAACGTCCTTCGATTCCTCGTCAATAGAGTCATTAGTCACGGCTCTCGATGTACCCACCATATTCGTCTACCTGCGGACCCCTACGGATGCCGATCTTTTCTGCCTGTACGATGAATGCATTCCGGCACTTCATCGTCTTAAAGCCCTCGTTATGTTACTTCGTTATGCTGCTTCGTTGTGTTTCGCATTTTTTTCGGAAACACTGTTTCACATCTTCCGAAAACCACTGAACAAATATTGTGATCCGTACGCTTCAGGTAGTAATTACACTCTATGCACCTGTTGCAGTTATTTAACGAGACGCATTCTATGTAAAATGCGTTTTATAGAGATGTAACTTGTCTTTGAAAACGCGTTTTATATTTGTTTCAGATTTTCGGATTTTATGACTCAAAAAAATGATCTCGATACCTGATACTAAACAATTCGCTTTTAGAAAAATGTCGATGTTCGACAGGACAGGTAGAACGGTTTTCCAACGTTACAATGTTGACTTAAAGAGTCGCAACGTTGAATAATGCAAGTTGCAGCGCGTAAACATTTTTGCGCACGAATTACCTTGTTAGTGGCGCCTGGTCGACGACGACGACGTTACCTGCCTGCCTCGCATGTCGATTTTACCGAATCCTGAAAAGCCAGAGACGACAAAGAAAGGCGGCGTAGAGAGTTTCTCTGCTGCAACCGGAACCCCGAAAGGCGCGGGGAATTAGTAGGCGTCGCACGTACAAAACCTACGAAGGGACGTATCCTTGTATAATCGAATCCCACGAGTAAATCGCGTGTTTCAGCTGTGTCAGAACGGCGCGGCACGAACAAACGTTCATTAAAGAGGCGTCGGCAACACCTCGGAATATCCTGTTACCGGATCAACTGTTTATGATAATAACTCATTTATGGAGGCACGTAAGACTGTTTGACGTAAGAATGTTTGACGAAATTTAATATTAACGTTTATCTTAAAGTACAAATATAAATGATACGAACCCCAAAAATATCTATTTGGTATTATGTTGCAATTTAACGATAGTTAATAGAACTGTCACAGAAAATCATTTATCAGAGTCAGAAAAATATTATAAGTAGCGAGGATGTTAATTTTATTTTATGTTTATTTAATTCTTTTACATTATTTATCAATATATTACTTTTCAAGACATTAGTGCAATTAGCAATTACACTATCTGCCGAGCAGATTTCACATCACTTTGAAAATCCTTTCGCGATCGCGAAGGATACGTCGGACAGAGGTGGAGATTGGCCGAGAGCCGCGATAAATCTAGCGGCTGGCGCGATAAATTTCTTTCGCGGAAACACAAAAAGCGCATTAACGTTGCTCGGTTATGTATCCAGGCGACATAGCAACTGCTAATCACGTCACCTGCGAAGGGACAGAGTAAAAAGGAAATAATGCTCGAGAGAAAAATATTTAATAATCCAAGTTCATAATTAATTAATTTTAATTTAATTTTAATTATCGTCTTGCAGATTAATCCTCCAATTTCGTTATCAAATTTATTTATTGAATCATAACTGTAACTGATATATCAACGACAATGATCTGCGAACTAGAAATTTCAACACCGCGTGATTTTAGTGTGAGTAAAGTTTCACGCAAATGTAATAATATGAATGCGAATATAACGTACGGATGTCAAACACGGAGGTAACGGCGTACATTTGTAGCCTACAGTAGTGATATCTGAATCTCAGAATCGCGGAGGAAAATATCCCGACGCGTGCTAATAGCGCAGGCCGCTAATTCGCATATAACTTACGAGCGGCACGGTCTGTCTTCTACGAGGTATCCGAGGACGAATCTCCGGCTCAAATGAATTAAACGCACGTACGCGAGACGCGCGCTACGCAGCGTTCGAATAGCCTATAAATAACACTACGAGCGAGCATATAGCGCGCCGTTAGGCCGGATTTGCAGCGAAGGCGCGGCTCCGATCGATCCGCGGCGACGTTTCGCATATCGATAGACCGGCCGACCGATCTCGCGTGTAAATACCTTGATTAACGAGGCTCTGCCTGATCGTAATCGAGTTTTCCCCGCGTTCCGAACTCGTCTCGAGAGCCCCGCGTCTGATTCTCGAGCGCGTAATCTTGTTGGCGCAAGACGTGTTTCCCAAGTCTCGCTCGTCGTCTTACAATTAGTCCCCGCTATTACAGCGCGCGTGTCATTATTTCTCAGACCGTACGTATAATGATCGATATGTAGAAGCTCGCTTGTGATAAAGTAATTTCTAAAATAACGAAAAGAAAGTCTTTAGAATTCCGTGTACGTCTGGTAACGATCTCGCTACGCGAAATATACTTCGACTGGTCGAAGTCGCAGAGGGGTGCGACTCGAAGGGCCCGAGGCGCGCGCTAAATATAAGATTATACGACTCAACCCCGCGACCCCGCGCGTAAGCGCCAGGCGCGAAACTATATCTGCGGGTCCATCGAAAATAATTCCAGCCTTTAGGCCCGCGAGACGGTTTCACGACTTTTCGTAGTAGGAGCTTAAGACGTTCGCTATACGGTGTCCAAGTCGCCGACACTCGCCCGAGTCGAGAAATCGCGATCCTGGCTCCGCGCCAGGATCGCGACCATATAGATCACCCGCGAAGAGTGTGCAGAGTTGCGAAAAATTACCTCGAGCTCAGCACGAAGCTTCGCGCGACGTCAATGACTTACGTGGCGTAAGCCACCGTAGAAATCCGCGAGGGAAATGGACGTGAATGGAATTGTTTATTTCCACTTGTCGCGTCACAGACGCCAAAACAGTTTTCACAGTAACCTGCCAAGGAGATAATCCATATCGTCGCGCGGCAGAGCCGCTGATGATAATATTAAAAAAATGGTGATCCCTCAGTGTCTCACTTTCCTTCAACCATTATCCTCCATCTCTCTTCCTTCTCTTCTTTTTCATGGTCGCATTTGAAGCGCGTGCCACTCGCGCTGTCGTGCTGCAAGTCTTCGCGGCCATATGGCTTCCTTCCCCTTTCTACTGTCGTCCTCAGCGACAGCACGTTCGGCAAACGACACAGGGATAAATATTATAACTTCGGGACCTCGTGAATACGCCGCACTTTCAACGACTTCTGAATCAAAACGCTCGTCGTTTGTACTTTGGATAACACGAAAAATAATTGCGCCACTTTATCCGGCCGATAATACAAGTATTAATGATGTAGGATTCCCTCGGAGACTCATAAAGACTGATACAACTGTCACTGTGGGGCGTCGATTTTTTGACGAGTCACAGGATTATCGTTCGGCAAATTATAAGGAGTCATCTTACACCGATTTCGCGCATATCCGACGTAGAGAGGGATGAAGTTTGGCGAGGGGGGGCCTAATCTCTCGCCTTACCACATCGCGCGCTGATCGGCTTTCGGCTCGTGCTTAAGCCGCATCCCTTTTCCCCCGCGTTTCGGCTTGCCCCCTCGTAGCCCACACGAGCTTCTTTCCGTCGTCGCGGTCTCTATATTTCTTTTTCAAGTTCCGAGGCAACAGGGAAACCGGGCAGATGTTCCCGGGGCACCGCTTAGCTCGCCTCATTACCACGAGTCACGTTAATGAGCTTGCGAACCTTAATTCTTCACCCAGCCGACCCTTCTCCTCCTCTTTCTGCCTCCCGAGATTAAACCGACCGAGACGTCGCGTGTCTGCCCGACGATCACTGAATTATCGCCGTCGAAATTTCAAAGAATTCTCTCTTTCGTCTATTTAATAATTCTAACTATCGCAAGATGGACTTCTGCTGCGCAATGAGTTTGATCCGCGTATATAATGAAGAAAAGCTTACTGTGGAATTAATTCAAATCCATGCTAAGTTATGTTCTGTATTAATCCACATCGCATTGGTTTTAGAAGCTACAAATTATGAGAGCCTATAATATAAAGAAAAAATTTTCGAAAAAAAAGATCAGAAATCAATGAGATTCATTGTCAGTATTGCCGAGCGTAGCTCGAGAAGGAACGAGCGATGGTCGTAAGAATTTTCAAGAAGATCCCTGGGGTTTCCGAGGCGGATGGGTCGTAGATAAAGATAGATGTGTCGGTTTCCGGCGTGTCGAGTTAACGACTCGAGTTTTATCTGTCGGTGGGGGCTGTTTCGACGGGGACGGAAAGCCGTGGCATGGCAATGCGTGGAAGAACGTTGTGAATGGATCGCGTGCGTGAGATGCAGAGCCCGAATTTCAAGGGGACGGAAACAAAGAAGAAACTTGAATTTTAAGTATATTTTTTTTTACGAAAAATATTATATTCGTATGATTTTTATAATTCCATATTTTTCTTTCATTGGAAGAAAATAAATATACGTTGGGTATATGTGTCGTCGGTTGCACGGATATTTTAAAAACTCGCGGAGTGTGACAGACGCTTAAAGCGGTAGCTGCGAAGGGAGAGACGAAGGAGAGTAGTAGAAAAGGAAGGAAGGACAGCAGTTAGAGGCAGAACCATACCTCGAGTCATCTGGCAGTCAGCAGGATTGGAAATAGACATAGCTCGCTCCTTCTCTCTCTATCCTCCATCCCTTCCTTCTCTGTTCCCGCTACGGGGACTCTCAATCTCTCCGTCTCTCTCTTTCGCGGCCATTTCTCTCTCGGTGCGAAAAGAAAAAACGGAGAACATGAGTATGCCAAACCCGGCGGAGTCGACGATGTTTTCATTGTAACGGTGTCCCCGGTCCCTCCCGATTCTCTTTCAGTCGACTTTTTTCCAGGATCTGCTACTAAGCAGCCTGTCAAAGCGTTCTAATTTTTGTCGCCGCTTTATTACAGGAAACAATTAAATCGTTAGAAAAAATGATTATTTACCGCGATTGACTCCAAACGCTAATATAACTTCATTGTTTTGCATAAATTAATTAATATTATTGTGTAACAATCTTATTCTATTTAATAATTCACAATCTTTGACTGGCGTTTGATTCAAAAGCGTTAGGTACCGTGAGATGTTTTCGCATTTTCCTCTCCCGTTAATGACACGAGAACGATGCGAAATTGAGAGATCCCTCGACCTGTCAACGAGTATCGCGACAAACGTTTTAACACGTTCGACCACTGTAAGCGGGCAGCCAACAGGCAGTAATCAAAATCCGTGGACACTGAGCAAAGTCAAACAGCCGACCCGGTTGTCTTTACTCAGCAAACTCGTGGAAGCGCGGAGCCAATATTTAGACAGCGACCGACTCAAACATCGTAATCCGCCTTAAAACGTTGCGACACGCGCCAATCGTCCCTCCGTCCCGGTTCCGCGGGATGCTATTTACTTTATCATTCGCGAGGCACCGCGTAATCACCGCCGGCTAATTGGATCTTTATATTTGCCTTGTGATATTGAGACTTTTTTTCTACATGTGATATACTCAGCTCTCCTTTCCGCTTGGCCGCGAGATTCGATTAGCTAAGAAAATTTCATTGTCTCGTGGCCTCGAAGAGGAGCATTGACGTTCGACCTTCGATTGTCTCGATAACTTACAATTAGTTACAAACATCTGGCCCGATTATTACGAGATGATTTTGGGATTCAATGCAGACAGACCACCTGGCGCTGATCGTGAATTTTCATGATAGCACGTTTACTAGAAATTTTTTTTAAAAAGAGCCGACAATGGTACTTAAAGAAAGAATATTTTCGAGATTATTTTTTAAGGCTTGCAATTTTTCGGGCGAAGAATGCAATGGATCTTCTCCTAATTTAAATGTTTTAAAGACATTCAAAGAATTATATACAGATTTCTGCACAGTTATTTGTAAATTTGAAATAGACTTAATATCGTAATATTTAATATCAAGCGCGTTCTTGACTGTCTTGAAAGACGCTCTACTCGCACGAGATTGCCGTTAGTGAAGCTGAGCGCCCCTAAGAACCCCGGACTTTTCGAAGGAAGAGGACCTTTGAAGGTACCGGACACGCATCGTTTCTCGATGTTTCGAGCGTGGCGAATTGCCATCGTTCAAAACGAGACGCGCGCTGCCTCTTTCGCGTCGGTTTGTCTCCTCTCTTCGGGACCACGGGTCCTCCTTTCCACGAAGCGAACGAGCGCGCGCATTGTGACGTCAGTGGGGAGATGACAAACAAAAACGCATTATCTTATCCCGCGAACAAAGTTATACTTTGATCATACGACCGTGCCATTGATGGAAGACACCTGTCTACGTCAAGAAGCGACGCGAATAGAAGCTTTGACGAAGAGACACGCGCCATTTGTCGCGTTCACGAAGTGTGTCGTAATTCCATCCGTCAAACGAGAATGCTTTTTTTCCTCCCTCTTTGCTATAAATCACGCGAACGTCTCGGTGGAAATGCGTTTCGTTAATGAGAGTTATCATACGCAGCTAGGGAATGGAGAACGGCCATTTACCGAGATATATTGGCAATTCTGTAAACGGATTTCGCTTTTTTCATAGCCGCGAGCGTGAATTAACTTTTCCGATTAAAAAAAACCCTCATGTTCATGCTTTTCAGATTATCCAGCAGCTCGATTGGAACACACGGTAACGGTAGCGGGGGTGGCGGCGGAGGCGGAAGTGGTAGCGGAGGTAGTGGAGGCAGCGGCGGTGGGGGTGGGACTGCTGGCAACGGGACTTCCGGTGATTTTCTACGCAGAAGTCATCCCCTAGCGGAACATACGGCCCTACATCCCGCTTACCGGATCAACTACATGGACCATCTCTACCATCAGCTTCAGGCCTCCACACACAGTCCCAACGCCTCACTACACGGTAATTATTATATCCGACTATATACACGTACGGTTAGAAGTGTTCGCGAACAGAGAACAGAACACAAAAACTATCCGTAACCTCTTCTTCGACAAACGACGAATCGGAAGGCCCCGTAAAGGGGACCCGCATTTCCGCCGGAAGTGTCTTCTCTAGCGTACAAAAGCGCCTCGAGCCCGATTCATCGCGCGTGATCTATGTCGTGGTAATAACACGCTTCACTTCCCTCTTCCAGCAGCGACTAGGACGGTGTCCATTTCGTTGACTCGGCCAATCTGTCGCTACGTTTTATGCGAATATTATTTTCTTTTTTTTTTTCTCCACTTTCAGGACTGGGTGGTTTGGGGCCCGAATACCTCTTACACGCGGCAGGTCCTGCCAGCACCCTCGCATCGTCCGAATTCCCGTTCTCCATTGATGGTAAGTCCAATATAACAATGTATCTTCTCTTTAATGTCCACGCTGACGTGTGTTGTACGTGTGTGACTGAGTTATGTGTGCCGTGTCTAGCTGGCACACGTAGGTGTAGTGGCACTACCGGCAGGTAGGAGATCGACTGGTTAAGAGGCCGAGAGGCTAAAAGACGACCGAAAGGGTAAACGGGGCCTCGTTAGCCGCCACCGCCGCATAATTGAATCGACTCGGAGCGACACGACCTCATTAACACCTTAGCGCCTACCCTACAGGTTGTCTCACAATTCTTCTTCCCGTCCTCTTTATCTTCTCTTTCTAACTCGGATTCGATCTCTTCACTACGCGCAGTTTTCAAATATGAGTATGGACGTGCGTGGGTGCATATATTTTTATGATATGTACGTATATATATGCATTTAATCATGACTGTAATCGAGCATTTGAATTTCTATCTAGCTGCCTTAATGCCGAAACATTCAAGTATTTAAACGTTGAACATTAAGTCTTTTGAAATGGCAAAAAAAAGTATTTCTGCGAAGTAATGACGAAAATAATTTAAATATTGATTGCGTTTGATAAGAGAAGATATACGAAACTAAGAGTTGAGACGAATCGATCTTCGATTTAACACGCGAGCAGAACCTGTTTGAAAAGCGCTATAGGTTGCCGTGGCATACTCCGCGGTAGTGGCATCGGTGGAGCCGCGCCGATCGGAGTGGACGATTGCACCAATTTACATGTCTCAATCCCATGTTCGACCTCGCATGCGCGAGGGGGCGAAGAGAAGAGCTGGAACGTATCCAGCGTGTCGGAGTCCTGGAACTCGCGGGGGAAAGGATACTTTGGGTAGATCGAGCGAGGGATGGAACGGTAAGGAACGTAGGAGGGTCCACGTTCGCATATTCATTAAAGTCAGCGAGAACTGTGCGACGCGACGCGAACCGGATATGGTGGGACCAGCTCTCTTTGGTCCTTTGGCGGATAAGATAATCGACTCCCGTCGTGCGAGACGACGCGAAAAAGTCTGCGTATTCGACGCCGTGTGATAAATTTCTTTATATATATTTTAATTGTCTATTCGATTGAATGTATTTTTTTGGGAAACGACACAATTATAAATACGGCAAACCGATCGAACAATAATGTCCGAAAATCGCGGCAACAAGCCTGCGAGAAAGCAAGTGTAGCAATGTGAGCCGATAAATCGCTCATTGAACATGCATCCGCACGTCATGCGGAAAAACCGCATGGCAGTTAAGCCGTCGGTTTTCGTTCCGCTACCGCCGCCGTTGACCACCGTAAATTTGATCATTGACCGAATTAATAACCGATGAAGGGGACAAAGCGGAGCCCTCCGTGCGGGCCGGCGCGACGAGACAAGGAGGAAGAGGAGGAGGAGGAGGAGGAGAGCGGGTTTCGCAAATAAGAAAAAAAAAAGAAGGCGAGCAAGGGGATCTCCAACTGCGAGTAACTCTATACCCGTTGTGCGCGAACGAGCGATCAACCGAGTGGAAATCGAGGAGAAGGGTAGGCTCGCTTCTCGTGCTCGTCTTCTGTGTATCGCGTTGCTCCTTACACAAAAGAAGGAGAAGGGTAAAGAAGGAGGAGAGGAGGAGAAGGAATGATGGAAGAAAAAGGGGTACGAAAGCGAGGTAGAGAGCACTCGCGGCTTAATCCCGCGATGGTAGAGCAAGAAATCGAGTTGGGGGAAGGTAGGAGAGAAGGAGAGAGAGAGTGAGTGTGTGTGTGTGTGTGTACGTGTGTATGCAAGAGAGAAGGACGGGAGAGCGTAACCGCCACCATGTAACCAACGATGGTACGTACAAGCGAGCCGCCACCACGTTCTTAAGAAAGTGGTTTGTATATTACGTCGTTACGCTGCGGTCGCAGGCAAATCGCCGCTAAAACGTTCAAGCCACAAGATCGGGCTCTCTCTTCAGTCTTCTCGACTCTCCTCTCTCTTTCCTTCTCTTTCTTTCTCCCTCTCTCTCTCTCTCTCTCTCTCTTTCTCTCTCTTTCTTTTCCTACATTCAACGGTCTTGGTTCTTCTCCACCTTCCGTCCGACTTCTTACCTATGTACCCGATTACCACCTCAGTGGTGAATGCTAAAAATGCATGTTCCGAGAAAGATCACGTTAGCACATGACAGTGGTAATTAAATTATAAATTTTGTCAGCTTGTTTGACATAGGAATGGTGAGTGAGTGGGCTTGGAGACTGAACGTTGGAAGAGCTTCTATTTACAAATGTCAAGTTAAATCCGTCTTTTCTTAAGTTTCAGCATCGTCGCGACTAGGAAGTCCGCGAGCCTCGGCGATCAGAGCGAGTCGGAAAAGAGCGCTGAGCAGTTCGCCGTATTCGGACAGGTTCGATATCGACAGCATGATTCGATTTAGCCCTAATAGCTTGGCGTCCATCGTGAACGGCTCGCGAAGTAGTAGCGCGAGCGGAAGCTACGGACATCTCTCCGCTGGTAAGCAAAATATCCGCCTATAATTCCAATCAATCGTCGAACAACTTAATTTCACAAATCATTTCACAAAAGTCCTATTACAATCGAGAATTCTTCTCGATATGATTAACTAAAGATGCATTAGGAACAATTTATGGCAAATTATGGCAAATATAATTTGTTGTGATGGGATTAAAGGGCAAATGCACGTTGTCAGTGTTCGTTTTATAGCAAACAGGTACGCTTTTAAAGCACGATCGAAGGCGATAGGCGGCGACAGTACCAGTGCACATAAAGCCATTATATAGGCGGTAACCTTCTTGCTCGCGAGTTAAGAACGCCCGGTAATTTGCGATTAAATGAAGTAATTAACGAATTAAAATTCAGACGGCGTGGCACGCCAGTCGTTTGTCGGCGTCGCATCGTCGAATACCCGCAGGATGTTCCTGCTCGTTAAATTTGCCTTCGATGCATACGCCATTGTGAAGTAGACATCACCTGCATCGTTCTATCTCCGTTCTATATCCTTTTCCATTTTGATTTTACTTTGCACAATTTTCAGCATTTCTAATTTACATTTGTATTATAATTAACAGACTAAATTAAATGCTTTGATAGTATTTGAATCATTTATAATATTTATTCATAATTTAATCGAAATTTGCTATGCCTGTCGATAACAACGATAAAACTATAATGGTAAATATAATTAATATATAAATTTGTAAGATTACATTCAGATTAATACAAGCTTATTTGAGATACCATGTATGCACAGTATAATAGTGCAGTTTCTACCTACGCACGGTTACTTTATGGTTTCGTAACAGAGGCTCACAATTGAAATGCAAGCTTAGCCTACGTGCCGGAAGTCCGGCATGTCGTGCTTGGACTGTCAAAAGAACGGACATACGGCCCGATTTCGTTGTTATTCTCATATCGCAACCATATTCGAGCGATTCGTGTAAAGCATTAAGTATCCGATTACTCATAAATTGCTAAATATTCGTAAACACTCACAATCAGATATCCTTCAAATCACATTGCATCATAATACCTTGTATAATATCTGAAGATCTTTTATTTAAAATGTATTGCTGCTGTAAAATTATCGCGTTATATAACTGCGAATTTAATATCACATTATCAAACCACCATGAGTAAGATGTAGATAAGAAATCTCGCGCTCTAAATAAGTCGTAATTTTGATGTGTAATTAATATTATCAGTAATTAATATTATCGTGTATCAGTAATAAATATATAACAGTAATCAACCTACATTATGTCGCAGCAATGAGTCCAGCGTTAGGCATGCATCCCGCCAGCATGGCGCCGCACCTGCAGCAGTTACAGGCACACCTTTTAAGGAGCGCGGCGGCGCTTTTACCTCACACGCATCCCCTTCAGCCACCCGCACCACCGCCGCCACCGCTGCATCCTCATTCTCACCCCCATGCTCACGGACTGTCCCCCCATTCGCAATTGTACCCCGGTGTGCCGCCTCATTCTACGTCGGCGACGCTCAGTCCGCACGGAGCCGGAGTGCCTCCGAAAAGTGAGGTAAACAAAAATAAAATCGAGAACATTAAGACTAAAAACATTACAATTTGTCAGTTCCAAAATTCGACGTTTTCATGCTAATGACAAATAGTGCCCTATTACATATATTAATAATTAAGCCATGTTGACGGCAGGAATGATATTGATATTAGATATAATGAGAGAGCCGCGCGCGCACAGTTAACTCTGGACAGGAGAGCGCAATACTCTCGCAATAGCAAACCGGGAGTGCTATTCGATCGTTATTGTGAGTCGAGGGTACGGCGATATACCACTCGGTGGCCCGTCATCGATACATTCATTGGGAATAAATAATTGTACTCTCGTACCCCCCATCAGATGCCCGCTCGACCTTTCTTAGCTACGTCCCGTTTGGCTTCATCTAACGATGGGCGACAATGGAACAACAAAGACAGAGGAGGAGGGAGGGAGAGAGAGAGAGAGACGGAGAAAAAGATTGGGTTACTCTCTCGCGAAAGGGTCCTCGGGTTACAAGCAATCTCGCGCACATTATTTCGTCCGATTCCACCCCCTCCCTAACGCAACCTTTATTTTCCCACCCGCCGATCCTACCTCCTTCTTTTACTCTGACCGTCGCTTTTTCGTCTTTGTCGTTTCTTCTCTACCGCCATCGTCGCGACGGACCCGCGGTGATTTATTTGCATCCGCGCGCTCGCCAACGTAGGCGCGGCGTTTTCATTTTGTACCCCGCGTCCGCACGCTGTAAAGTTTACCGGCGTGATTTGCATCGGTTTGCATTTTGCTTTCCGTCGTCGTGTACCGTTGTCGTACTCGTATACGCGCGTCGCGTACCTATACAGAATACTGCAAGAACTCTCACGATCCATGTTTACGCGATATTTCTTTTTCTATGCGAGCTCTAGTGCTGTAGTGTGCTATGGTAAGATTAAACAGGTTTTTATATTTATCTCAATTTTTTTAATTGCCTTTTAATACCGAACATATTCGCGGTTTTGATTTAATTATGAGAATTCATTTATATTAAAAATATACAAACGAAGCCAAATTATCATTCCAAAATATCAAAGTGTATGTGATCACGTAAAAAAATTATTAGGATATACTAATAGCTCTCTCACGTCTCATCGGGTTTTTCCACTCAAAAATGTATTAATAAAGTCGCTTATTAATATTAGTATTATTTTCATTTCTTCTAATTTATTTGCAAAACTAATTAAATAACTTGAACCTGAATTTCTGTTTAAATATTTATTAGGTACGCGTGACAGCAATAAGCAAATAAAATATTTCCAAAAAGATTTACATTAAGTAGCAACGTTATGAATATATGATATTTTACATTTCTATTTCCATTTTCATTAATTTTACTTTCGAATATAGTATATAACTAGTATGCTTTATTACTTATCATCTGTCAACCTATTATAACATAGTGTAGAGGTGGAGAAATCTGCATATATACATACACCCTCGATCAAGTATTTCGAGTTATGTCTTTATCGGAGAGAGTTCGTAGAAGATCAAAAAGAGAAAAAAGCGGATGATTTATGACAGTTCGTAACAATCGACCGATTCACTGCGTTCTATAAACGTGATAATTGCAAAATTATACGCGATGCGATATGAATTCATAATAAATTGATATAACTGCTATAATTAATGAACGACTGGAACTCGAATGTAATTGCGAAATTTCAAATTATTTTCTTGAAAAAAAAAAACTATATTATTGGAATTACAAGTATTACATTCACGATTCTAAATTCTTTGAGTATCTGAATAATAGAAAAATATATAAATTTATTTGAGAATTATTTATTTAACATCTCTGTTTCTCTCTCTGTTTCCCACGTACAGAGCGTAGAGTCATGCAGAAAAGCGTCGGAATCATCGACTCGCTCGGTGACGGCCGAGGCTGACACTTCCTCAAGGCGGGCCGCCACCAAAGTCAAGCGGGAACCGGCGACAACGACGACCAACGCGACCACCACCACCGTTCCTCCGACTCACCCTCAAGGCCTCAGTCCGAGTGAGGACCTCAGAGACGAACCCGGTGACTTCATCGAAACGAATTGTCATTGGCGAGACTGCGGTCTCGAGTTTCCTACACAGGTAATATATAGGACGTGCGACGATATCTTAATCGCTTACTTCTTCGTCAACTGGCATCAGCGACACGAATAATTACAATTTCTATATCGCGATTTTCGCGGAGCTTCGAGCAGAATGTTAATGGGAGTGATCAATTTTACGTAGCGTTGAGATATTCCTGGAAATTATTTAAAGAGAAGGGGAAAAGGGGAGCTAAAGATATAATGCGATAATCATCGCCATCTGTACATCTCAGCGAAAGACTCGGTCTTATCCACATTAATCTGGCATGCATCTCCCTCCCAAACCAGGACGATCTCGTGAAGCATATCAACAACGATCACATACACGCCAACAAGAAGAGCTTTGTTTGCGGTTGGGAGGAATGCTCGAGGGAGGAAAAACCCTTCAAGGCTCAGTACATGTTAGTCGTGCACATGAGAAGGCATACGGGTGAAAAACCACACAAGTGTACCGTAAGTAAAGTACTTACTTGTTTCTTCCGACCGAAAATTTTTTGTATTAATCAATTACACACCAACGCGCATAAATACAGGCAAATGATTTAAAAATCTCGCTAAATATCGCTATTCAGTGCACGTTTTATTTGATTTTTCGCTATCAGCTATTAAAAAATGTTTAAATATTCTACGTTCTATTTAAATTGATTTTAGATTTTGCAAAATTTAATTAAAGTACAATTAAAAAGAAAATATAATTTTTTATCTCCATTAAAATTAATTCTACACATTTTGCATAATTCTGAGACAAAATTAAAATAGAAGAAAAACGCTTTTTTACTTACAATTAATATTTTACTTTGCAAAATTTCGAGAATTCGAAATTAAAAGAGGAGAGATAATATTCATTTCTCTCAAATTAATTTTATACTTTGCAAATTTTCGAGAGAACTCACCGTCGTTGGGACGACTGCGTTGATTTCGATCATCGCAACAATTTTTCGGTGTCTCTCGATGCATTGATACCTTAGACTGCTTCGTAGTTATGAATCGAACATTTGTCCATTTATTCGGGTCGCTTCCGATGTTCATCACACTCGCGACTAGTGCACGCGCGTGTCCGTCAAGCGAATTCTTCCGACCTGGGTGACGGCGACAATCACGAGTACTGAAAATCGCGCGCGCGAGTAGATTAATTGAGAAGGATCGTCGTGGCGATCGTCCGTGTATACGCATCCGTCACTCCCGACTTGTTACGCGCGACGCGTTCTCGGTCGGCGTTTGAAATTCTCAGAAATGTCGACGCGCGTCCGTCAACAAGAGACAAGCGAGATTATTTGTCCCGATTAAACCGTCGCGACGGCTTGTCTCCGACGTCCCTTTGCTTTCCGAACATGCTCGCCAGACGAGTGAAATATTCGAAATATACTTGCGCATATTAGAAAATGAACGTCGCGGTCCGCGCGACACGGCGGCGTCTGTCCGACACGACATGCAACGCCAATCATCACGAATGTCGAAACTTATATTAATTGCTGGGCTGTCCGAACTCGGGACGATCGACGCCGTCAAATTCAATGTTCTCGACACACGTTCGTACGCGGGCTTCACCCGGCGAGACGGGTAAACAAACACGAAAATCACGGAGCGATCGCGCTACGAGGTTATACCGGACCGTGCGACGCGTCGGCGTGGCGTGAAGTGAGCTGCGCTTTCGAAATATGATCACGTGATCACTTGCCGCGGTCAGCGGTGTCGCGCGACGCGGCAAATTTGTCCGGCGACGTGTTATAGTGAGACATGATCGATGAGAAAATAAATATCGTTAGTAACTAGATTATGGCAAGAAATTTAAATCGCATTCGAGTTCACTTTCGGTGATTCACGTTGGAAGAAAAGCGCATATAATAATTACGTATATCGTGCAGCATCACGTTTGATTATGTACGCACGATTCGTAATTATTAATTATTACAATATATTACAATTATTACTTATTATGCAAAATATGTGTTGAAACCTTTTTTAAACGCATCTAAAGATATCACTTGTAACAATGTGTGCACAAAAATGTACGCTATAACGCATAAATTAATATTGTATAATATGATGAAGCAATTTAAAATAATTCAGTTTCGGTTTTCATGAATATGTAAAGTATTCCCTAAAGACTCGTTCTTCTTCTTTTCTTAATATTTTTTTCTTATTCAATATCTATATATACTGGTTATCGAATAGCATATTTGTAATTGACTTGTAATTTATACTTGTATTAAGCTACATTTTTTACATTACAAAATTGTATTAATTAAATGTCTCCTTTTGAATACAGTTTGAGGGTTGCTTCAAAGCCTACTCGCGATTGGAAAATCTCAAGACGCATCTTAGATCTCATACAGGCGAGAAACCGTATACCTGCGAGTATCCAGGCTGCAGTAAAGCATTCAGCAATGCTAGCGATAGAGCAAAGCATCAAAACAGAACGCACTCCAGCGAGGTATTGTCCCTTTTCTTCTTAACTGTCAAAAGGAAAGGAATTTTAAATAAGATTTGAAAAATGGATAAAAATGATATTAATTTCGTGGATTATTATTTTGTATTAGGCTATAATAAATTAAATAATCACGTAGTGATTTTCACTTGAAATTTCTGTATTTGTTTAACTGTTCCATTTTGACTTTCCTTGTCCAGAAACCGTACATTTGCAAAGCTCCCGGCTGTACGAAGAGGTACACGGATCCGTCGTCGCTGCGGAAGCATGTCAAGACCGTTCACGGCGCCGAGTTTTACGCGAATAAGAAGCACAAGGGCGGCGGCGGTGGCGACGGTGGTGGCAGCGACGAGGCCGGCGCGGGTGGTAACAGTCCCAGCAGGAGTGAGGATCTGCCTCCGAAGACACCCAGTCTCTCGAGTCCTAGCGTCAAATCCGAGAGCGAGGCGAACAGTCCGCCCGGAATCATGCAGCAGCAGGGTAGTCCATTGGTGGGTGGTTGTAATGACGAGGTCGCGGGAATGGGCGCTCTCACCGGCGACGGAATCGCCCTTACCGAAGAACCGTGGAACGAAGAGCCCGATGACTTGGACATCGCCGATCTTCCTGTAGCGCTGCGTGCCATGGTGAGTCCTTCGAGGATCGCTCGAGAAATGTGCATGGACTTCGCTAGATATAAGGACAAAAAGCATCTTAATTATAATATTAAAATATAAAATGATTTTTTAAGGCTTGTCTTCCCAGCAAACGGAAATTGATTAAAATATATTGAAAAAAATTCATTTCAACGTTCGCAAATGCGTACTTCTAAAAATCTAAATCCATTTCAATGCCCAATGTCTTTGTATTCATTTATAGGAAATACATGATTACATTTTCTATGCCATTCAATTTAAAAATAAGTTCAGCTTTAAAAGTAAATTGAGAATACTGGTCAATTCAAAATTTTAGATAGAAAATGCAGCTTTCCAATCTAATTAAATTTTGAAAAATATAGTTTATGATAACATATAGGTTTCCGTGAAAATAAATCATAAACGTTATTTAATTAAAAATTTTGACTAGGAAATGCATTGTTTCAATCTATCAAATCCAAAAAATAAAAATATTACATTATATTTGTATTATGAAATAGAAATGCATTCATTTCTACGGAGGCCAATCTATTTCAATGAATTTAAATCCATGAATTTAAAAACTTTAATTCATTTTAATCTTTTTCCGTTTACTGAGTTCCTTGAGATTTAGATTGCTCTGATATTCTTTAATCTTAACTCTTAACAACCTTGACAAGTAACGTTGTCTGGTGCCAGGTCGGCGGTATGGAATCGCAGCAGCAATTGCAAGTGCCGGTACCCACGTCGAGAAATCGTCTGAAAGGAAGACTGAACGCCAAAGGCATGCCGAGTATGCCGATGGTAGGCGTAGCGAACATGCGCGGGACCCGCGGTGTCACACCTCAGGGTAATATCGGTGACCTCAATAAAAGGATCACCGATCTGAAAATGGAGAGTGGCGGTGGCCAGACGCGGCAGACAAGTCTGTCTGATCTTCAGCTGAGGCTGCAGCCGTTCGGCGAGCCGCGAAGGGACAGCAACAGCACCGTCAGCACTTATTACGGTAGCATGCGATCGACGGATTTCAGTAGCAGAAGGAGCAGCCAGGCGAGCGTCATTAACGCCGTTAGAATGGGCCCAGGACCGGAAAGTTTGTACGATCCGATCAGTCCGGGTACGTCTAGACGAAGCAGCCAGATGAGCACCACTTCCAGCAGGATCGATCAAAGTCATCTTCAGGGACCTTATTCGACAAATAATCTCGTCGTTCAAACTCAGAATATGTCTCTTCAGGTACGTAGCTTTGCTACGATTTTACGAGTACAAACCCGATAAAGGGCGATTTTAAACAACGCAACATTTTTATGCAGAGCATTCAGGCGGTGCCGAGCGACTGGAATAATCCGAGCGGTCATTGTACTCAACCATCGAGTGATCGACGAATGTCCGAACCTATTCGCAGTAACCCAGTCCAAAGGACTTCTCCTCCGATTCCGCCGAGGCCGAGATCGGCACAGCTGCCCGAGCTTCAACCTGAGCTTCATCCCAATCAGGAGGTGATTCTGGACGAGGTGGGCGAAGGTGAAATGGTGGAGAACAAACTAGTTATTCCCGACGAAATGATGCAGTATTTGAATCAGGTAATTACACGTGTTCCTTTATACATTATTCAGGTTCCATAATATTTCTCTCACGCTGATTTCTTTTAATTTCGAAATTGATATTGCCATTACAGGTTCAAGCGGGTGGAAATCAAGTCAGCTATCGCGGCAGTCCTCTACCGATATGCCAGTCACCGATATGCACGAATCCTTTGCATTATCAGCGACAGGTGCAGCCTACATGTAATTACAATCAGTCACATCAGCAGAACTGTTATTCGTCTCAGCAAGTGGCACAACAACCCTGTCCGAACTATCAGAATTCCTCGTATGCCGCCTACTGCCTGAAACCGAATTCACGCGCGACTCAATCTTCATCGCAGTATTGCCCGCCGCCGAATTACGGGTCTCAAGCGACCGGCGGACAAGTGGCAAGCCCGGCCGCGGGTCAAGTCATGTCACCAAGTTCCCATTACGCCTCGGCACACTTGAGCGATCAGCCGTTGACATCCCCCGCGGCTGGCGCGCTGGCGCCACAGCACGCGCCGCAAAATCTGCCCCAAAACTCCGCACAGCTCTCCAGAAATTGTCCTCAGAGCCACGCACACCATGCTTACTATCCGAGTTACGGTTGCGCGGCTCAAATGAACGCGAATTGCAACGGCACCGGCGGCCAAGCCAGTGGTCATCATTCTAATCAGACTTGCACACCGTCGAATCACACTGTACAGATGCAGCTAACGAACAACTGTCAGCAACTGTCGCCGCATTGCACTCAGCAAACCGCGCCCATGCCCAATCCGTCGACTATTCCTCATCCGAGCGCTCAGTGCAACCCGTCCGGTCAATGCACGAGACCTATCGCAACGTCCAACGGTCAGATATCCAACGTACATTCTGCCCAACAATCTCCGGTGACTAATCAGTGCAGTCCGATGTCACCCCATTGCCCTCAATTGAACCATGCGAATCAAAGCAAACCGATGAACACCCTTGCGACGAATATTCAAAGTTGTCCACAGCAGACTCAACAAGCGGCCACAGCGTCCTGCCTGGTCAACAACTGTAATCATCCCGGTGGTGCGCATCGTCAGGTCAACGACGACGGCAGCAGTTCAAAGAGGACATCACCGCAACTTTGTAACCCTCAACAGACTAACTGCAGAGTGCAACAGCAGCAACAAAGCTGCGCGCATAATTGTCAAACCCGCACAAATCTTCCGGCTCAATACAATTGCAATTGCGCGTGGACTTACGGAAATCAATGCTACCATGATCAACACGGTGGACCGTTGCCGGAGATACAATGCAGAGATATTAGCCAGTCGCAACAGGGCTCGCCGATAAAGCCGCCTCAAGGTATGAGACAAGATTCCTACCGCAGGACCTTGGAGTACGTTCAGCAATGCAGGAATTGGTCCGTTAACGCTCAAACCCATGAGACCAACGTTTCGAGCTCGACGCATCCTTTGTCGTTGCCGCAACCTTTGCCAGCTAGCGCCAACATGGTTGTCAATGACATGACATCTTCGCTTAGCTCTTTACTAGAAGAAAACAGATATTTACAAATGATTCAATGACTCATTTCTATTAAGAAGAGACATTAATTTAACTCCGTTATTGGTCAATGAAACAGTCGCGCCTAAACAATTTTTTTACTTGATTAATGCAGTAATAATATAAGTTGTATGTTTAATATAAAATTTTACTTTATATAAGTAAAATTTTGCTTTATATAAGTAAAATTAAAATATTAAACATGAAACATTTGGCAAATTTTGTAGTGACATGTGGCTTTATATACAATAGAAACGATCGACTCACAGTTTGCAGATTTTTTAAATTAAAGAATTAAAAATTATGAATGAAAGAGTATGAGGTAACTCGTTTTGGGAACAATAGATTAATATGTTTAATAAAATTTACAATGACTTCATATAGAAGCGCGAATTATGACAGAAAAATACTATTCCAGTGTAAGCAAGATAATAAATCCTATCATATTTATCTACATTTACTAAATTACATTACTGGTCTTTTTAATAAAAATGGATGCCATTTTTAAATAGCAAGATTGATTTTATAATATTAATACAGTCAACTTTTATGTAGATAAAATTTTTAGTCGTAATGTAAAAAGTGCCTTAAACTTAATTAACGTGCATTTGCAGAGTGCCACTGATGTATAAGTTATTACATTTGAAAATATCAGTTCACGACATTAAGTACCTCAAAAATTCCGCTCATAGTAATTTAGAATAAGACAATATAGATTATAAAGATATTCCGTATTTTATCTGCGCGGATAAAAATATATGTCACTCTTTTTTTATTATAAAAGAAAAGTATGCCTGAAAATTTGTGCGTGTATGCGTGATATCGATATTACGATTTACGATTTGCAGAAGAAGATGCGACATAATCCAGAAACTCACCATTTTATATTACACTATTTTATGTACTTGTTGCTCTTATGTACATACTAGCTCTTAGAAAACTAGAGCTAGAGATAACCACAGAAAGACCGACGGTTGGAAGCAAGTGTCAAGACTTTTGTTAATTAACATACAACACACGTCACCTTTGTATATTATCCCGTCGGGTGTCCCGCGTCAGTCGGCTGTCGGCGATCAACAATTGTTGTAACTTGTAAGTTGAACGTGATTTGTGAGCGCGCGGCGTAATCAGCATAGGGATGTAAAGAGGGAATGAAGACAAAATATATCACGCAGTATATGATTGATAAATCTCATTTTGCAATAAATGCGGAATATTTTTTGAAAAATATCTATGTACTTTAAATTATTGTAAATATATTTTTATAATATTATATATATATATACTTTTTGTACATCAATTTTGTTATGCGACGAGCGTGCCAACATAGCATTATCCTATTATAATTAAGCTCAATAAGGTGTAGTATACATCGCCAGTGTGATAGAAAAGAGAGAAATAAAGTTCACAAATAATCATTAGTTTATCACAAATAATAAAAATAATAAGACTTTGGATTAATATCAATAAAAATCCATCTGTAAGAAGCCAATATTAAAATAAAAAATGTAGATAAAATTTAGATTTAAGCACAACTATTAAGGATGCGAATGAATATACACATGAGAGTGTGCGCGAACATTTCTAAAATGTCTTTTGTAGATATTATTTTGGTAATTTCAGAAAGTAAATTTTACAACACATAGTTGCCTTCGATCTATCACAATATCGAAAATATTTTTAAATGTCTTTAGAGCGAATATTTAAATGCAATGACGAATATAATACCGAGTAAACGATTTAGAATGTATTTTAAAAATCTGAAAATATCAATGTACCTCTAGTGCTGTTTTTGTTATACACAAACGAGTTTTATATATATAAAACTAAATTTTATTAAATTGCGATTACGAAAAGGTGAATTATTTTGTGAATATTATATATATTTACTACGGTAGATTATATGCTAAGAAAACATGTATAATATTTTATTGGAAGGAAGGTATTAGAATGAAGTCTTATGGAAGTGTCTATGCATTTGCAAAATTGTTAATTATTTCGAGAATAAATAATATTAAATCCAAAATCAGGAGTTTTTTTTATTAAATTCTTTGCGTTTACCATACAAAAAAAAACATATATTTAGCATGTTATATAAATTAAAACAATGTCATTATTCCTTGACAAAACGATGTGGATGTATTCATCTGTTAAAATTAATACAATGCAAAAAATGAATATTTATTAATGACAATAAAGTCATTTTTATTTTCTAATTTATTCTTTTTACTATTATGGTTATATTATTATGTAATCAGAAATTATACAGTGCAGTATAAATACATTGATTTGTTATATTGATCGAATCACATTCTATTTGTCGTACATAAAATATATTATACTTTATTAATTTTTTATTATATCAATGTACACTAATTGACGTACGTATTTCTGTCATTCTTGCGTAGAATAGATGACAATAAAATAAGATAAGGACGCATTTGCTAGCTGTAACGAAATAACAATAATAGTTTTGTTTCGTTATCTTAAAGTCTGGTACATTCAATACATTATGATTATTATGATAAATATGAAACGTATCATACCGTTGTAAAACATGGTAAAGATGCTATGAACAATTTGCCAACTCTTAGGCTAAAGGACTTGTTGCCTCTTAATAATAGAAGTAGTATGAATTTTTGTATATATAGAGGAGTTGTATACCACTCAACTTTATATCTACATGCAATAACGATAAAAATTAAAAAATTAATAATTTGAAAAAAAATACTTGTACATCGCTATATAAGATACAGATTTGTATTGTATAATTAGTATAATGTGTAATAAACTATGATATTTCTCACGCAGTATCAAATAGTAGATCATAATGATCTGTAATTGTTTGTCCGGCTAAATTGGCTAGAAACATGTATACACATATTGAACATATTGTTATAAAAGCTATTGAAAGTTCCACAGACATATAATTAGATGATAAGATCTGTAAAAACTAAAGTAGGTGTTTTAGTATTGAAATTAATTTCTAAATTATAATTTAAATTAGATAATTTAAAATTTACTATAAAATGTGGAATAAAATTTTTTAACTACATGTTAAAAACGCAAAAATTTATACAAACAAATATCTTTCTGTTAATAATAAGTTTAAATTAAATTAAAAATAGTTAACGTTTTTATTGCTATTATATTGTAATGACAAATTCTTTAAGAAATTCAATATTATCTACTTCTTTAATTAAGTATCAAAGTAATGTTTTTATAAATACTAAAATGTGATCTATAATATTATTAATTTAAATAGTATATTATAACATAGTATATTAGTAGTGAATTTACAAAAAAAAACAAAACTTACTCTAAAAATATTAAGGCTTAAAGAAATTACGCCGAGCACTATGAAAAACAAGAATGATGTTTCAAATTTAGACATTAAATATTTTGATGACCTTTAAAAAAATTGATTGTTATGCATATATGTATTGCATATATTATAAAAGTATTATGAAATATAAATACAAACATCATTGCTTTTTGATGAATATTTACGCCATAAATAAGACCCTTGCAAATCAAATTCTTATTTTCTTGATTAACATTTCGTATGTAAATCTCTATTGTGTTTTTGATTCGATAACTGTAAATAATTTAGATAGTATAATTATATAAGAATTTTTAAATATTTGCTATATGACAATGTTATCAGACGAGAAATAACGAAGTTGAATAGTTAAAATTTTGAAACGAGTTATATACTTATATACTTATATATATTTACGCAGTTTTCTATGGATAAGTAAAATATTTGCTATGTTATATATACAGCATTTATCATCTTATATATACTGATAAGAAAAGTTAAAAATTATTATTAACAAAAGAAAGTTAAAGATTAATATCTAGCTTTTTGCTCACTGAGTCTAAATCTCGCTTTTAAAAATTTTGTTTTCAAACAGCTAATATAAATATATAATTGTTTGTACATGTTAATGCACTGTGTACAAATATTATGCATACTAATGTTTTATTATTTCAATAAGTAAACTTATTTATTGGAAATTTTCAGATATAAAAAACGGAATTTTTTCTTAATTTTAAATATTAATTTTTTTACCTAGCAATTTTAAACATTCCACAGGCATGTTGAAAAAACGCCATAAACATTGCTCCTGTTGCCATGAATATGGTAAGTTCTATGAACACAACTGCATTTATGTGAATTAGCGCAATGTAATAATATTTTTCTTGATCAATAAAGTACTCAGTTGAGATTTGCAAACGACGTGATTGAGACTCGTTTGTAAACATAATTATTCTCATAAAATATGGAAATTGACTGCCAATAAATATAATTTCAGCGAAAAAAAGAAGCACTAAACAACATAAGAGTGACAAGGAATTAGTCAAATTTTAACAATGTAAGATTTTTTATTTATGTATATTAAAATATTGTATACTGATATTTAATGTTTTTTTTTTCACAATATATCTAATATTTAAACTTAATTTTTTTACAATATTAAATTTTATTTTACTTTAGTAATATTTATTGTTTTATTTTTTATTTAATAAATAAATTAAAATTAATACATTTAATATTTATATGTCGTAGTTATCGTACGCATTAAAAATAGGAAAGTGCTTTATACATGCAATAATTAGACATTATATTATCAGATATGTTTATATCTAATAAAGTAGTATACTTTTAATTGTAATAAAAATACATAAATAATTTTATTTCTTAGTCCCGTAGTCGTAATTATCGAATCATATTGAAAATAAAAACAAAACAAATCAAAATATTTGTATTTTTAGAATATATTGAGAATCTAGTTTTTTAATGATTTCTTTCTCTATATTGTTTGATGTATAAATTTAACAAACAATTAAGACACTTGGCCTAATTTAAAACCTTACTTACGTTATAGAATTTTAAATTTATTTATTTAATATTTAGAAAATATTAAATTTATTCATATATTTTAATATACTTTATATATTAATATATTTAAAATACGAAGTAAAAGATAAAAAATATTACCTTACTTGCAAATGCAGTCGTATAACGTTTTGCGTAGTTTCCGTATCTGTCTACGATGGCAATTTCGTTGTTGTCTTTTAAATCATTATAGATTCGTTGAAGTTGTTCTATTAAATATTTTATCTATTTGTTTCAATAAGTTCTTATGTAACTGTTGTAACCTTATGTTATTTATGTAACTTTTACCAGAATTAAAATTAAAAAAATTGTAACAATTGCAAAATTATATTATGTAAACGTTTTTCAAATCTAATAAATAATTAACTTACTGTCTTATTGTTAATGCAAAATGAGTAGTAGATTGTAACTGTGGCAAGAGTAATAATCAATACAGAAAAAACTTTTATAATGTGGTCTACAGTGCATTTCGAGGTCCAAAATGTTGTCAACTGTAATTAATAATTTTATGATAAAATTTACATTCAAATGATACAAAAGTGTGAATTTGCACCGCAAGCATTTTCGAATTGCTGGCATTTGCACAGAAACATCTGTCGCAGCTTATCCACACTATACGTTAAATATGTTCAAAACATTTTTGTTTTTTCCTCAGGACAGATGTACAAATTAAGATATCAAATCAAAATTCGCACGATTGTTCTATTAGTGCATCGAAAGAAGTGTACTATTTGAAAGTTAAAAGCATATAATAAATGCCTTCATAATTTACCAGAATATTTTAAACTGCCTAATACATTATGAAAATATTTGGTTGAAATTGAGCATTTGAAACAATTCGCGCTATTTATATTCTATTTATCAATATTCGATTATTTTACTTTTATACGTATAATATTATATACAAACACAAATTTTGGTTATTTTTTGGAAGTAATGCTTTATTTATTAAACAATCTAAAATTATGTTCTTTAATTAATGTTATTAAAAAGAAATTAATTAAATAAAAATACAGCATTAATTAATATTATATATGTATAATACGCTAAGTATATTAAGTAAAATACTATATTACCCAGGCAGAACAGATTGGTCCATAGACGTCGAATCGACGTCTATGGACCAATCTGTTCTGTCTGGATAATGTATGTGTATAGTAACAATATATAATATATAATAATATGTATTGTGTATTGAAACGATAAATATACATACATTTGATAAATACAACAACTGCATAAATTTTATATAATAATGAATTATTATATAAAACGTATAATAAATATAGTATAAAATATACAATCTTTTTACAATATATATATATATATATACATACATATATATAATAATGCTATATAAAGTTACAAAACGTAAGAATAGAAAACATTATTTTAATTGACTACTACAAATAATGTATAGTAATAGCGCTATTTTACAATTAATTTTGATTAATAAAAAAATAAAAATGTTTTATTACTGCAACTTCAATTTATTAATTTTTGTGTATATAGTATATTATGTTTTATTATTACACGAGTATATAAGATTTATCATAATTAATTACTTTTTAATCAATTAATTATAAATTTAATATAAAACAGACTTACTTTAATATGAATAAATTATTTATGCAGACAAGATTTACTACTTAAAATATAATCACTTTTGACTTAAACTAATTTAATTTTAGACTTTCTATCTCTATTTTTTAATATCACTTAATCACTTATCACACATATTTATATTTTCATTAAAGGATGTATTGTCTCCAAATTAATGAGAAAATTCGCAGATATCAAATAATCTTATACATCCTTTATAATAAATGATATAGTTAGAATACCGACATACCTGACATATAATAAAAGATTGAACAATACCAAAGCAACAAAATAATTGAATTTGGGAAAGCTTCGATTTTTGATAAGGCCATAGACCAACTATTCGTAAAGTAGTCCGGTTAAGACTGAAATATTTATCCATTATACTGACCATCTCTCTACTAGCACTAAAATGCGTATAGTGAGGTAAAAGGAACAAAGGTTCGCTTGTCTCTACTATTTGATCTATCTATATATTTGTTCTGTAGGTTTTCTTTTCTATCAAAAATATTTACGTAATTTAAGATGTAATTTTTATAATTTAGTCTAATCGCAACGTAAGATGGTACAAAATTCCGCTGTAAAATTGAAATACGCAATTTAAGACTATAGCGTCAAAATGTAGTAACCGATTAAATAATCGATTCGTCGCCGAAAGAAATTTCAACAGTTGTTTCTTTCTCACGGAATATCATCCATGAGAGACGACTTGAAGTGAAAGTTACGCAAGCGCACTGACCGTTTCTTACTTATTTGTGGCGCATTCTTTTTTGTTTCTTCAATGGGTGCAGTCATAAGTTACGCGTTTGATATTCTTAACAATAGAAATGTGCTAAACATATGATATATCTACTACAAGATTATGATTTGTAAAGTATACAATATCATTTTTTGCAAAATAAATAGTTTTACTTCACATTTTTCTTATTTTTTTAGTACTTTTTAAGTTTCTGTTAAATAAAAAACAAAACATGTATCTAAAAACTTTAATAAAAAATCGGGAGGAATTTAATAAAAGCAATAATATAAGTTTCTAAAAGATTAGTAAAACAAAATTTTTAGGCGTTAGATAAAAGTTTTTAAAATATTAAATAATGTTAAACATTAAATAATCAAGAAAAAAGATATGTTACTACATATATCGTACAACAAAATTATATTATAGTCTATTCCTTATTGCATATTTTGTAAATGTTTAATAATGGATTTTGTGGAATATAATTACAATTTATGTTTCTTTAGGGCAAAAATTACGGAACCTCTTATATTTTGTTATTTTGCTATCTAATTAGTAATTGCTTATCAATTTAATTCGTTACAGTGGAATTTGACTTTATGTAAAAGATTGTGTTTTAAAATCGACAAAAAGTACGGCGCGCAGTTTATATGTGGCTGGATATTATAACGGTAATAAAAATTATTATATACACACCGTGTCAGCTTGCATTGGCATTACTTTGTTGCATCTGATTTATAAAATAATATAATTATAAAATAAGAAAATCAATATAATGTCTTACGTCAAATATACACGCCCGTTTACGGGCAGTAAGACCAATCCGGGTTTCTTTATTCGAATCGTTGATTTCAGCGAAGACACGATCATAAAAATGATAATCTAAAGAACAGCTAAGTGGATGAAATTTTTAATAGACTCAATCAATTGTTTGGGATCATATACTAAAAGTATTTTTTATTTTTTTCTATGTTAAATATTAAAAACGATTTTTTAACTTTTATATTGAAATATATATAATAAATTATATTTAAAAATTAAATTGTATTTCCGTTTCTTCGATTACAAATTGTTTTTTAATACTTGCATACGCCTATATAAACTTCCAAGCATTCTCTATACCCATATCCCCATCTATGTTATTCACTCTTTCCACCTTTCTCTTATTCACAACAATGCTTCAATACATCTCAATACACGAGACACGTTAGGGATACGACATTTTTATCCACCACGTTCTTATCTACACTTATTACTTCAAATCCAACTGTCCCTATACCCACCCCCATACCCAACACTTTATACACTCCAAAACATCCTGATAAGTTTCAACACAATTAACCCAACAGACCTTTACTCATCCTTTTACATAATAAAGTTACTAAAAAAGATGATATCCGTACAAATTTGTTTTTTTAAAAAAAGTAAAAAAAACAGCGTCAAGTACTCACATCTTCTGTACAAAGAATTTGATGTAAAAAAACTAACACCTATTTTCAGTTGTTAGTAAAATTAAAAGTCACAGTAGTGTTCATGCCAATTATATATGGGTAGTGAAATCGCTCTGCATAAATATACATATTTAACATATTATATAGATTAAAACAATATCATCATTCCTTGAGGAAACACCAAGGATCATCACATTTGTTAAAATTAATAAAATAAAATAAATAAATAAATATTTTCTATTGACAATAAAATCATTTTTATTTATTAATTCTTTCTGTTATTACAACTATTATTATATATTTGAAAAATATAATCAGTACAAATATTGATTTATATATATATATACCGAATCACATTCTATTTAGTCAAATATACATGTATTATTATTACTAATTATTAATTTTTTTACTATAATAATATATACTAATTCATACCTATCTCTGTTATTATCGCATAGAATAGATGGCGATGAAATAAGACAAGGCCGCGTTTATGAGCTACAACAAAATAACAATAATTTTGTTTTGTTATCTTAAACTATGATATATTTAATATATTATGACATATATATATAGGTATATATATATATATATATTTCATACCATTGAGAAACATTGTAAAGATGCTATGAACAATCCACCAACTTTTAGGCCAAAAGGCTTGTTGCCTTTTATCAATAGAAATAGTATGAATTTTTGTATATGTACAGGAGTTTTGTACCACTTAGCTTCATATCTATACAATAACAATATAAAAATAATTTAAGAAAAATACTTGTATTATTTTCGAATATATGTATATTATTGCTGTATGCATTATATTTACATTTATTTTTGTTACTAGAATTTATAAAACTATATAATATGACATGTATCTGAGATAATATACAATAAACTACAATATTTCTTACGCAGTAGCAAATAAAAGATCACAGTGATCTGTAACGTTTTGTCCGATTAAATTGTATAAGAGCGTATATATAAAACCGACACATATTATTACAAACGCTAAAAGTTCCTCAGTAATATAATTAGATGATAAAATCTGCGAAAACTAATGTACAAGTTTTAGTGTTAAAATAAAATTATCTAATTTCAGCTACAACTTAAATTAGACAATTTAAAATTTATTATATAAAATGTAGAAAAAAATTGTTAACTTTATCTTAAAATCGTAACAATTTATAATTTATGTATATAAGCAAATGTCCTTTTATCAATCCTTAAGTTTGAAAATTTTCTATAATGTTTTTTATTGCATTATATTGTAATAACAAATTCTTTAAGAAATTTAATGTCGTTAATTTCTTTACATAAATATCAAAGCTGTTTTAAAACTACTAAAAAATACGTTTCACAATGTTATTAATATAAAACTATATATGTATTAATAGTGAATTTTCAAAACTTACTCGAAAAATGTTAAGGCTTAAAGTTAATACTCCAAACATTACGAAAAGCATGAATAATAATTCAAATTTAGTTATAAAATATTCAGATAACCTTTAAAAAAATAGATTGTTAATGCACATACTATAGAGAGATTATAAAATATAGATACTAACTTTATTGCTTTTCGATGAATGTTTACACCATGAATAAGACCTTTGTAAACCAATTTCTTGTTTTCCAAATTAATATTTTGAATATGCATTTCTATTGTGTTTTTGATACGATAACTATAAATTCAGGTATTATAATTATAAGTATACAAATTTAGAAATATTTATTATATAATAATATAACAATATAGGTATGAGGTAAGCAGTAATTCTAAAGTTGCATAGTTATAATTCTGAAACGAGTTAAATATACTAATTGTAAATATTTACGCAGTTTTTTTATGGGTCAGTAAAATATTCGTTATGCTACATGTACACCATTCATTATCTTATATAATAGAAAAGTTAAAAATAATATTAACAAAAGAATTTCGAAAATAATATCTTCTTTCTCATCAAGTCTAGATTATATCTTTAAGAACGTCGTTTCTAAAGAATCTAATAAAATTATCTAGAAATTTTATTGCACGTCACTGTATACATGTATTTATGCATACTAAATTTTTGTTATTTTAATAAACTTGTCATTATAAAATTTTTATATATTTCTGAAGGTAAAACTTTTGAATTAAAAGTTTTCAGATATAAAGTGATATTTTTTTTATCATTTTAATGTTTATAGTTTTTACCTAGCAATTTTAAACATTCCGCAGACATGTTGAAGGTATGCAATAATTATTGCTCCTGTTGCTGTTAATACGGCAAGTCCTATAAATAAAGTTGCGCCTCCGTGGAATAGCAGTATGTAATAATATTTTTCTTTATCAATAAAGTACTCAGTTGAGATTGGCAAGTGATGTAATTGAGACTCGTTTATAGAGAAAATTATATTCTTAAAATATGGCATTTGGCTGATAATGAGAAATACACTGCAAAAAGGAAACACTAAACAACAATAATGTAATTATAAGAAATTAGTCATCTAAGTTATTTTAGCATTGTAAAATTTTTTTTATGTCTGTGTCGTATACTCAATATTTAATTTTTTCTTTTTTCTTCCAATGTATTTAAGGACTTTAAAATTTTTTTCATTATCTTTTATTTTATATTTTTAACATTTATTACATTTTTTAATTTATTGAATAAATATAAAAAACTTATAAATTTGATATTTATGTACATCGTATTTATATAAATAAGAAGAAAATAAAATGTTTCCTACACTTAACTATTCCATATTATATTATTAGGTATTATATATTTGATAGAGTCGTACAGTTTTAAATGTAATAAGAGTATATAAATAATTACATCTTTTCTCGCAATTGTAATTATTTAAATTTTATTGATAATAAAAAAAGTACAAAACAGTACATTTTTATTTCAATAACATTGTTATCTTAATGTAATTTTCTTAATGGTTTTTTTATAAGTCTATTTTTAATGTATTGAAAAGAAAGAATTAAGATTTTTTGCCTATTTTAAAAAATTTCTTGTATGCCATAGAATATTAAATTTATTAATCTATTTAAAATACAAAATAGAATAAAAAATAAAAAATATTGTCTTACTTGCTAACACAATCGTATAACGTTTGGCATAATTCCCGTATCTATTTATGATAGCAATTTCGTTGTTATCTTTCAATTCATTATAAATATGCTGAAGTTGTTCTATTAAATATTTTACCTATTTGTTTTAATTAGGTTCTTAATTAGGTTTTAGTTAGGTTCTTATGTCACTTATATAACTTAGATTGTTCTTATATAACTTTCACCAGTGTAAAAATTAAATAAAGTTACAATTAAATTATGTAAATAGTTGTTTAGATAATAAATAATCAACTTACTGTGTCACTGTTAATAAAAAACGAGCAAGAACTGATAATTGGGATAATGACAGGAATCAATATAGAAAAAACCTTTATAATGTGGTCTATTGTACATTTTGAAGTCAAAAATGTGGTAAGCTGTAATAATTTTCTAATAAAGTTGGAAACATATATGTCATTATTTTTTAACAGATCATTATAAATTCCGCTTAATACGTTGAAAAAGTTGGATTGGTTGGAGTTAAACATTCGAAGCAATTTAGCTATTTATATTCTATTTGCCAATAATCGATTATTTTAATTTTTTCCAACATTATGCAAGAATAAATTGTAATTATTTAAAAATAATGTGTTATTTATTAAACACAATGTGTTAGGATCTATTGATATTAAAAATGTATGTGTACTATAATATACGTTAATATAAATATCATATATTTTGTACAGATATTTTTGTACACGATAAATACACACACATATTACCAAATATTATAACATAAGTATATAAACGATAAAATGTTTTATAAAACATATTTATAATAATTGTGTAAAATGTTGAATTTTTTTTACAATA